>NW_006408675.1:7493806-7495972 GCF_000296735.1 Chrysochloris asiatica | reverse complement strand
AGAGGAAGACCCCCAACTAAATGGATTGGCCAAGTGGCAGCACTGATGGGCTTAAGCATGGCAACAGTAGTGAGGCTGGTCCAGGATTGGGCAGTGTTTCATTGTGCTGTGCATAAGGTCGCTATGGTTCAGTACCGACTCAATGACACCTAACAACAATGGCACACAGAACAAAAACAATAGCAACAATGGCAGACTTCTTATATCAGCTTATAGCTGGAAAGATATGTGAACATTTTTTTAAATAAATACTGGGATACCATCAGTCCCTATAGGGCAATGTAGGGTTATGTAGTCAAACTGCTATGACATGGTGGCTAAGAGCAGAGTCAAGCTGACCTGGGTTAAACTCTGGTTTTGTCACTACTAACGTTTTCTCAAGTTACTTAACTTTTCTTAGTCTCAGTTTCTTTATCTTAAAAATGGAGGTCATATAATAATCAACCATTTGAGATCAAAAGGGCAGTATTTGCTCAAGGACAAAGTTCAGAAGGGTTAGGGAAGTTGAGAAATGGAACCAGGAAGCACAGAGAGGAAGTGTGAAAAGTGATGTTGCATTGTGGGATTGTAATCAGTGCCATGAAACAAAATATGTGTGAATTGTTGACTGGAAAATGGATCTGCTCTGCAAACTTTCCAAGTAAATTCAAAATAAAAAAGTAATAAAGAAAATAAAGCAAGGAGTCCTGGTGTGGTGCTGTAGGATCAGCACTGGACTGCTTACCACAAGGTCAGTGCTTCAAACCCACCAACCATTCCTCGGAAACCCTATACAGGGTTCCTGAGTCAGAACCAACTTGATGGCACTGAACAACAACTTTAAGCAAAAAAGAACAGACAATGGAGAAAATACTAGTTCTTAACCTCATAGAAGGAGCCCTGGTGGCACTGTGATTTAAGCAATGGGCTACTAAAATGCAAGGTCAGTGGTTTGAAACTACCAGCTGCTTCAGAGAAAAGATGAGACTATCTGCTCCCATAAAGGTTTCCAGTCTCAGCAATCCTGTAGAGCAGTTCTAGTCTGTCCTATGGGGCACAACGAGTTTGAATCAACTCGATGCCTGTGGGTGTCTCATTGACTTTGGGGACTATTAAATGGCATATTGTATGCAAAATGCTTATGTGGTTGGTTATGTGGCGTGGAGTCGGTTCTGACTTATAGCAACCCTGTACAGGGTTTCCGAGGCTGTAAATCTTTACGGGAGCAGAACGCCTCATCTTTCTCCCGCGGAACAGCTGGTAGTTTCGAACTGCTGACCTTACGATTCGCAGCCCGATTCGTAACCACTATGCTACCAGAGCTCCTTAAAATGCTTATACTGTTCCTCAATAAATATTAGATTATATTAACTATTCTTATACCACAAGTCAGTAATGATGTTTTGAACACCTGCCTAAAATACATAACTGAAGTGCAAGATCATGATATTTAATAAGTTTTATTTAATACTAGGGATAGTCTGAAGTCCTGGTGTGGCACTGTAGGATAATGCACTGAACCCCAAGGTCCACTTAAACTGCAAAGTCAATGGTTCAAACCCACGAGCCGCTCCTTGGAAACTCTATACAGGGTTGCTATGATTAGGATCTGACTTGACAGCAGTTAACAACAACAAGGGCTAGATTTAAGGTTTCATATGATAAGCACTGGACTTCGAATCACAAGGTTGGTGGTTCGAGGTCCATAAGTCATTCATTCCACACGAGAAAGGTGAGGCTTTCTGCTCCCACAAAGATTTACAGCCTTGGCGACTCTAAACAGGTGACTTGACAGCACTTAACAACAACAACAAGTGTGTTGTTGTTAAGTTCTGTTGAGTCGATTCCAACCCATAGCGACCCTGTATGGGGTTTTCAAGGAGCAGCTTGTGAGCTTGAACCGCCAACCTTGAAGTTCAAACTGCTTTGCAGTCTGACGCTTTAACCTACAGCGCCACACCAGGTCTCTGTAGGAATTTTTTTCATGAATTTATGTGTCATCCTTGCACAAGGGCCATGCTTATCTTCTCTGTATAGTTCTGATTTTAGTATATGAGCTGCCAAAGCAAACACTGTATTGTTGTCACGGTTGAGTCCATCGATGCTGCCACTTGGCCAATCCATCTCTCTGGAGGTCTTCCTGTTTTCCTCTGACCCTCCACCTTACCAAACATGATAGCCTTCTCC
>NW_006408675.1:7483375-7492926 GCF_000296735.1 Chrysochloris asiatica | reverse complement strand
AAAGCCTTTGCATAGTCAATAAAGCATAGGTAAACATCTTTCTGACATTCTCTGCTTTCAGCCAAACTGACAAACACTGTAGTCATTTTTAAATGGTTATTATATCTTTATATAAAGGAAAGCGTATTTTTGCTTTAAAGTTTTTATTTATATTTACAATGTTTCACTATAGAAAATATAAATAAAAATTAAAGTCAAATCATCTGAAATGTCACTCTCCCCAAATCAGTAGCATTAATATTTTATTGTATGTTGTTGTTGTGAAGTGCCATCGACTCTGTTCTGACCCATAGCAACCCTGTATAGGGTTTCTGAGGAGCAGCTGGTGAGTTTGAACCACCAACCTTGCAGTTCAAACGGCTTTACAGTCTGTGCATTAACCCACAGTGCCACACCAGGACCCATTTTATTGTATAGTTATCATTATTTTCTTCTTCCAAATATATACAAGGAGGCTTCCAAAAGTTTGTGAGAAAATTCCATTATCTTTTCATTCTATTTTTCCACAAACTTTTTAAAGCTCCTCGTACATGTAAAATTGAATTCTATTATAAATTCTTCTTTTTAACCATTGAAAAAAAAACTTTGTGGAGATAGTAAGTAACCATGAGGAAAAGAGACAGAGAACATATTTTTTATTTTTTAAAGTGGAGAAGAGTGAGTATAGAAAGACCGAAATTACTCGAAAGACCACTTGACCTGAAAACTAATTCTTTGACCTACTGCTATCTTCATCATAGAATTATTGTAGCAACTCAGACTAAGCCTAATGGTCACCCTATGTTTTCTGAAAATAAATGAAAATGAAAAACTTGTTAAACAAAACAAAACAAAAAACCCCTACAACCTTCACCCAAAACTAACAAAATGTTCCCTTATAAAAAGGAAGCTTCTCTGAATATATCTTATTATACAGTGTATCCATGTAAAAATGGCAGAGCTGAGGTGTCTGACCACTTCTAACTTCATGAGGAGGAGAGAGAATCATCATTAGTATCATTCCAGGCTTGGTTCCTAGCAATCCTCCACTCTGCAACCGCTTTACCAATTCTGATATGAATCGCCCCTTCCACTCACTATCTACTTCTCTGTTAGGTTAGATAATTTCTTGTAATGGCCACATAGAACTCACAGACAATACTCATGATTATGAGATTTATTAAGGAATGTGGTTGTTAAGTGTTGTTGAGTCGATTCCAACTGATAGTGACCTTGTACAGGATTTCGGAGGACCATCTGGTGGGTTTGAACTGCTGATCTTGTGGTTCACAGTCCAATGCACCACACCAGGAGTTCCACTAGGGAATGTTGTTATTGCATGCCATTGAGTTGGTTCCAACTCATAGCGACCTTATATGGGGTTTCTGAGGAGTAATGTTTGAACTGCCAACCTTGCGGTTCAAACTGACTTTGTGGTCACAGGACGAGGAATGACTCAAGATACGGTTCTTCAATCAAGACAGCTTCTTCTTAGTTGTGCCTGCAGACAAGCCTCTCCCTGGCCATTGACTTCTCAGTCTTTGGCTCCTTGGCACCTTGACTTTTGGGCTGGTCCAGTCTTCCCTGCTTGGGCAAGTGTTATGAAGGTCTTTATCTCCATCACTAAGTATCCAGAGGGAACCCACTCTGCCAGTAAGCCTTGATCCAAAGGCACTCAACTCTCTTGATCTGTGGACTTGCAAGCTTAGCTCCATAACCAAATGTTTGAAGGCACGCTAGTCTCGCACTCCATGAACTATGAAACCCATGTACTGTCTGCTACTGGTTCTGTTGCTTCTGCTGGCCCATTTTTCTGTCACTGCTTCTCACTGTTTCTCACCATCTCCAGTGTTACAGTTCTCTGTCTCTTGGGTTTTGGAGGTTCCCAGTACAGGGGCTCCAGGTCTAAAGAATGCTTGCTGCCTTCTATCTCTTCTTCTCAGTAGTAGTCAAGTCCCCCATGTCCATTCATTTACCTTATGAGATGGCAAAACTGACCAATCCCCTTGTTAGGGTTCCACACACTTCATTTGCATGGCCCCACCCCCACAAGGACATCATGCACCTTATTTGCTTTTTCTCCAATACGCTTGATGGGCCACAAGCTCCTTATCTACACGCTGCTGCTGTTAAATGTGCTTGAGTTGTCCCCAACTCATAGAGACCCTGTAGAGGGTTTCTGAGCAGTGGCTGGTGGGTTTGGACTGTGGTTAGTAGTTCAGTGCTTATTCTACAGTGCCACACCAGGACGCCCCTTATTGGCATAGCCCTACCCAATCATTTGATGGACTAGAAAGGGCATGAAATGGCAACCAATTGCCCTACAGTACATATAAATTTTTCACATATTTTAAAAATAAAAAATTTTAAAGCAATAGTAAAATTTTTAAACAAATTAATATAACTTGAACTGAAATGAATGAGTTGAAACAAACGATCTTAGTATCAAATTGTAACACAGAGAACTACAACTAAAAAGATACAAAGAAAAGAATTGTTTCAAGGGTTTAGAGTGGAGCATATTCTAAGAACAAATAGATACATAAAGAAATCCTTATCTGTATTCAGTTTTAAGTTAAACATAATATTGCCATTATTATTTTTAAACTTCTAAAAATACTGTAGAGTAACACAGACCAGTAATTATGTAGATGTGATAAGATTTTGTGTTGTTAATTTGACTAGACCAGGATTGTCAGAAGTTTGGCAGTTGAGATGTAGCTGTCCTCCATGGTGTGATTTGATATAATAAACCAATAAGAGGATTACAGGTGGGATGTTGTTGTTAAATGCCTTTGAGTTTATTCCAACTCATAGTGAACCTGCATAGGTTTTCAGAGAAATGGTTGGTGCCTGCCTGTATAGGTTTTCAGAGGAACATCTGAACATCGGAACATCTGAAAGTATTCGGAAGTAGTAGGGCATCAGGTTAGCAATTCTACTGTCAAACAATTCAAGAACAAAAACTGTACTTTATAACATGCATCAAACTTTTTTTATATGTTTCAAGATTATTTCAAACCTTAAATATGAAAAATAATTACAACAGACCTACAGCAGTGCTGAAAAACTGGGAAGGGTATGCCTACAGATCAGAACAGAAAGTATTTCTATACAATACAAAGTATATTGGGAGGAGGATGGGGACATCAACACAATACAACCAAAGATCCAAATGCCCAAAACAAGCATAAAGTGGGATCTCCAAAAAGGTTAAGTTTTCTTAGCAAGAAGATTTGAGGACTATGTCTTAGGCAGTCGGGTCATAAACCATGGTAGAAAAGCAGCACTAATTCCTTGCTACAGTGGCAGACTCCAGTATGGGTAAGGTCTCCAGTACAGTTCTCTATACTGTGGGCAATCTAATACTTAGGCAGAACCAACTACCCACACACCCTAAAGGAGAAATTACAGCTAAATATTCCTCCCTTTCCTCATCTAATTGCCAAAGGTAGATGAACAAGAGTTCACTTACGCTATGGAAATACACTTAAATGACCAATATCATTTTGTCTAGACCATAATATAAAACTTCAACCACTATGGAAAATCTAACATGTGAAGAAAAACCAAAATCATAACAGATATGCCAAACACAATAAAGTTAACAGTGTTAATATAGGAAATAGAAACTAATGTTACAATAATATCTCAGAGATAGTCGTATTTGTTATTGTCGTCAGTTCCAACTCACAGAGACCCTGAACAAAGTTTCCAAGGAGCAGCTGGTGGGTTTGAACTGCTAACCTTGTGGTTTGCAGTCCAGTGCTGATTCTACAGTGCCACACCAGAAATCCAAAATGTTATATATGTCATCCAAAATGAAACTAAAAAATAAAAATGTATTCCTGTAAGAATACAACAGCACCAGAAGAACCAGAAAGTGTCTGGCTACCACTACAACCTGATCAGAATCACAACTAGAAGAAGAGAAGATATTTCTTGAAAGAAAGACGACAGGAAAAATACAAAACAATAAAGGCAGCCCGACTGAATACTAAAAGAACAAGCAAGTTGCTCGCCCAGGAAACATCAAGTCAAGTGGTCAGGTCCCCTCAGGGCAAACCCCCTTCCAAGACTAAGACTCAATGGGAATACACAAGCAGACATGCACTCTGACTGGTGACCATGTTCATCACCAATAAGGGGAAGTGAGGGAAAAACAGCAATGACGCTGAGAGTTAAACCCTACAATGTTCAATAGATTCCTGTGAACCTGGGTAGAGACCGGGTTTGCCAATAGTGTGGCAAGACCTGGGTACTCTTGGGTCCAGAGTCAGTGACATAGCCAGCCACAGAGGACTAGAGTGGAGAGTGAAGCATCCAGCTGGTAAGAAGAGAGGTCATATGCATAAGAACAGCCACATTTGCAGATAATACCCACTTGACCTGGCTTCAACGACTGGATAATCAGAGCTCAACTAGAAGAAGAAAGAAGAGGAAAAAAAAAGAGTAATCTGATACAATTTAATGAACTTGACCTACACCTTTGGATGCAATAAATCAAAAGAGGGAACAAATCTTTACAGTGAGGATCGAGGATCATTCCCACCCCTCAATACATAGAGTAGACAGGGATAGGCAACTTGGACATTGGCTACCCAAAATGGGGACTACAAAGGCAAGAAGTGACCGGCTTGCAAGCTTTCAAGAGGGAGCCTAGATCCAGAGGACACAGAGGAAGGTAGAATCTGTCTGGGCAAGGCTAATGAAAGGATATGGGGATATGTCCCTTGCGGTACAATGGTGAATAATTAATTATCAGGACTGAGTGCGAGGGTTGGAAATGTAAAGGTAGATGTTTTGTAGCAAAAGGAGGGGAGTGATTGACTATGCAGTCCAGGAGCGGAGGTCCCTGAAACCATTGAGGGAGAAAAGAGGAATGGGAGACCCTACCCAGAGAAGCAGTGACGCCAGAGATGGAGGCAGAGATGATGACATGGAAAGATGGAGTGGCTGGGGACTCTAGACCGAGAGAGGGAGCAGGGCTCTGTGCTGATGATGGGGAGGCAGGCTTGAGGGGTATACCCTTTGGTTGGTTGATGATGCATGGAGGGGATTATAACCATGGCAATGAAATGATTGATATACCATAGGATGAATGTAAAGCTAATGTTCTCCCATGTAAACTATCACATAATTCACAATAAAACATTTGAGAAAAAAAAAAAAATGTATGGAAATCTCCAGGGAACATCGAGTCTACCGATGCTGAAAGGAGATAAGGACATTTCTCCAGAGTCAACGAAGACAACGCTTTCTCTGAAAGCTGGCACTCTGAATGTCTAGGCTTCTGGTGTGGTGCTGTGAGTTAATGCGCCAGACTGCAAAGCCTTTTGAACTGCAAGGTCGGTGGTTCAAGCTCACCAGCAGCTCCTTGGAAACCCTATAAAGTGCCACTATGGATAGGAACTGACTTGATGGCACTTAACAACAACAACATACTATTATAGGAGGAGCTCTGGTAACGTAGTGGTTACGAATTGGGTTGCTAACCTCAAGGTCGGCACTTCAAAACTACCAGCTATTCCGCTGTAGAAAGATGAGGCTTTCTGCTCCCGTAAAGATTTACAGCCTCGGAAACCCTGTGCAGGGTCACTATGAGTTGGAACCGACTCCACGGTACTTAACAACAACAACAAACTATTCTAGGAGTCCTAGTATGGTGCTGTGGGTTAATGCACTGGACTGTAAGGCCGTTTTGAATCACAAGGCCAGCAGTTCATGCTCGCTAGTCACTCCTGGGAAACCCTATACAGGTCGCTATGAGTCTGAGCCAACTGAATGGCATTTAACAACAACTACAACAAACTATGAGAGAATCAATTTCTGATTTCTAAAGCCATCCACTTGTGGTGTTATGGTTATAGCAGCCTTGGATAACTAAGATAGTTAATATTGTTGTTGTTGTTACTTTGAGTTGGTTGCTACTCATAGCAACCCAGTATAGGGTTTCCAAGGAGCAGCTGATGGGTTTGAATTGCTGACCTCGTGATTTTCAGTACCGTGCTGCTCCAAGAGCAACACAATATTTTCAATGTAAGAGAAGCAAATAGTAAAAAAAAAAACCCTAAAATAAAGATAATTCTATAAGGTAAATTATGTGGTTGGTTGTTCGGCTATGTGCCGTGTGGAGTTGGTTCTGACTCATAATTACCCTGTATAGGGTTTCCAAGGCTGTCAATCTTTATGGGAGCAGAAAGCCTCATCTTTCTCCAGCAGAATGGCTGGTAGTTTCAAACTGCTGGTTAGCAGCCTAACTCATAAGCACTATGTTACCAGTCATTAATATTTTTTAAAACATAGTCATTAATATGTAGTTAATACATTAATACATAGTCATTAATACTTTTTTCCCTTTTCAAATACGCCAGTTTCCTAGCATAAAATCCAATTAAAGTTGTTCTGGTGTGGCGCTGCACTGGATCGCAAGGTCAATTTGAGTCCTGGTGTGGGATAATACACTGGATTGCAAGGTCAGTTTGAACTGCAAGGTCAATTGTTCAAATTCACCAGTTGCTCCTTGGAAACTATAAAGCGTCACTATGAGTTGGAAAAGACTCAGAGGTACTTAACAACAACAACGATCCACTGAAAAGTTATGGAAAAATGATAAACCATATGAAATACTTGATTTAGACAAAGATCATCATGGAATGAAAATATTAGTTGAAAGACTGATGGGGCACTTTATCACGAGTGATCAGGCAATTCCTATATGACTGATCAATATTAGCATGTCCAAAGTAGAACAACGAGCCATTATGTGCCTTCTGACATGATACATACAATATTTCTAAAATATTATTGCGTGTCAGGGGTGGGTGGGTAGTGGGAGTTGACCCTGAACCCCATTGAGTCTTTAGAACCAATTTTCATTTATAAGAACCACAGGGGATGAAGGAGCAAATTAAATGGAACCATTGTTGTTCAAAGTGCCATTGAGCCGGTTCCGATTCATAGTGACCCTGTATAGGGTTTTCAAGGAGCAACTGGTGAGTTTGAACTGCCAAACTTGCAGTTCAAACTAACCTTGCAGTCCAGTGCTTTGTCCTATAGCTCCATGCCAGGACTCCTAAAAGAGGAAGCAAATATTTCTCAGGCAACTTAATCCAGTTTCTATCACTAGTTAATGGCAGGCGGAAAGAGGGAGTGGCGTGATTGTTTTAGACTGTTGTTGTTAAGTGCTGTAAGTCCACTCCCAGGAGCAACTGGTGAGTTTGAACAGCAGACCATTGTAGTTCAGTGCTTATCCTACAGTGCCACACCAGGATTCCTGTTCTAGACTAAAAAAAGTCTAAAGGTATAACATATATAGTAGGATCCTGACTCTATCAATTCTAAGAAGACATGTTTTTGAGATAATTAGGAACTTTGCTTATGGATTAGATATTAGAAAATCACAGTAAGTTATTGCTAATTTGTTAAGTGTGAGAATGACATTTGGTTTATCATTTTTAGCTTATTTGTAGAAAAGTATGAGATAATAATATGGCATAATGTCTTGAATTTTGTTTAAACAGCAAAGAAAAAGAAAAACGAAACAGAGAAAGTAAATGTAGCAGCATTATTTTGTTATTGCAGCAAAATTTTAAATAAATGTTGAATCTGGGTAATGTCCATGAGAGTTTATTGTACACATATACCCTTTTGCTTGGGAACATGGTGGCTCTGTTAAATAAGCAGTGGACTGTGAATACAAGGTTGGCAGTTGCAGCCCACCAGCACTCTATGGGAGAAAGATGAGGCTTTTTGCTCCTGCCTATAAAACTCTGTGTAGGGCTGCTACGAGTCAGACCAACTCCACGTACTTAACAACAACAACAACAACAACACTTGCTCTAAAATATATCTGACATTTCTTCAATATAAATTTTTTTGACTTAAAAATTTGTTCCTATTCTATGTATGTGAGTGTGGTGATTCTGTAGGATAAGCCCTGGTCTGCAAACCACGATGGTTGACTGTTCGAGGCCACCAGTAGCTCTCCAGAAGGAAAATGAGTTTCTACTTCTGTAAGATGTACAACCTTGAAAACGCTATACAGGTTTCCAAGACTCATAGCAACCCTCTCTATAGGGTTTCCAAGGAGTGGTTAGTGGGTTTGAACCTTGTGGTTAGCGGTCTAGTGCTTATTCTATTCTACAGTGCCACACCAAAGTTCCTGGTTAAGACTGGTGGTGGTGGTGGTTGTGTGCCATCAAGTCAAATCTTATGGGAGCAGAAATACTCATCTTTCTCCCATGGAGTGGCTGGCAGATTCAAACTGCTGGCCTTGAGGTTAACAGCCCAACTTGAAACCCACTATATTATGAGGGTTCCACCTGGTTAAGTTTATTATGTAAGAAATCACCCTAGATGTAACGGCTTCAACTACAATAATCCTTTTTTTTTCTTTTTAAATCTCTAGGTCAGAAATTTGGGGAGGGTTTGACTGGGCAATTGTGGTTTTCCAAGTTTCTCTTCTGATGGTAAGGAGCTCTGGTAGCGTAGTGGTTACGAATCAGGCTGTGAACCACAAGGTCAGCAGTTCGAAACTACCAGTTGTTCCACAGGAGAAAGATGAGGCTTTCTGCTCCTATAAAGATTTATAGTCTCGGAAACCCTGTACAGGGTCGCTATGAGTCGGAACCGACTCCACGGTACATAACAACAACAACAAACTTCTGATGGTGGCTAGAGCTGTAACCGTGAAAGTGGGGAAGTGTGGGTTGGGGTGGGAGGTTGGAGTAGCTGGAGGCAAGCTTGTGTGTTCTCTTTCTCTCTCTGTCTTCCTGTATGGAGTTGCAGGGTCTCCCCAGGTCATCCCTTCCTGTGGGTCAGTTTAGTGTGTCTCACATATAGTGACCTCAGGGCAGTCAGACTGCTTACTTCACAACTGATGATATCTTTAAAATTTCCAGTATTCCAATGATGCTTCTTCAACTTGTATGCTCTAACCTGGAAAGTCACATGGTCTCATTTTCTCTGTACGGCATTGGTTGAAGTTAGTCCATTTGTACTTCTTAGTGCAAGGAATGTCAAAGCATTTGTGGACAAATTTTATAGCTGCTGCTGGTGGTGGTGATGGGCTGTGCAGTCGATTCTGACTCATAGCGACCCTGTATAAGGTTTCCAAGGTTGTAAATCTTTATGGGAGCAATAAGCCTCATCTTTCTCCCGCAGAACAGCTGGTAGTTTTGAACTGATGACCTTGAGGTTAGCAGCCCAATTTGTAATCACTATACTACTAGAGCTCCTTTTATAACTGCTACATTGTCAGTGTGTGGCACTGTGGGTTAATGCGCCATACTGCAAAGCCATTTGAACTGCAAAGTTGGCAGTTCAAACTCACCAGCTGCTCCTTGGAAACCCTATACAGGGTTGCTATGGGTTGGAATCAACTCAACGGCACTCAACAATAACAACAACTACAACACATTGTCATTAATAACCACACACATCTGATATGCTCTGTAATACCCATTCTTCACAATGCTAGCCATAGTTTGTTATGATCCACATAGTTGAAAACCTTTGGATAGTCAATTGTTGTTGTTAAGTGCTATTGAATACGAACTGATTCATAGTCA
>NW_006408675.1:7482093-7482947 GCF_000296735.1 Chrysochloris asiatica | reverse complement strand
CAACACTTTAAAAAGGTCTTGTGCAACAGATTTGCCTAATGCAATACGTCATTTGATTTTCTTTACATTGAGATGCAATCCATACCAAAGGCTGTGTTCTTTGATGACTCTAGTATGATGTAAAAGACTCTTCACATTCTCTATAGATGACTTATTTACCTTCTAAATCATGTACAATAAGAAAAATGCTTTTTTTGTAGATGACATTTTATGAATGCTAGAGTAATCCTGGGGCGAAAAAGAATACTCCATATATTTTCTTTATTCCATTCTTTGTAGAATATGTTCTGGCAAAATAGAAAGCATTAGAGAAACCATTTAACTGAGGAAGAAATTCTACTCTGCACAGAACTCCCATTGATGTCAGTGGGAGTTTTGTGAATGGAACAAATGTTGAACTTGACCCTGTAATGTTTAAACTGCAATCCTCCCTGCTTTTGGCAGAGTCTGGCTTCCCACTGAAAGGCGTTGTAGTCTGTGCAGGGATTACACAGCGGGTTAATAGTCTAGTTTTTCACTTCTTTTGGAGCAACAGATGAAACACATAATACACTCTCTTAGGACTATTACATACTTTAAACACAAAAGACTTTACATGAGGTGTTGTGAAAAAGTAAAACATAGAGTCTGTGAATGGAAACTTACGTGATAATGATTTTTAAACTACCTTTTCCACTGGTGGTTTAGAAGCATCAATGAGTCATATGTACATTAAGGGAAAACAGGAACTCCAGTGTCATAAAGACCACTTAGCATATCAGTATTAAAGTTATGCTTACTCTGTTGTCATTATAGTCCATTTGTTGTTACTGTTGAGTCAGTTCAGACTCATAGTGATTCTGTATTGGGTTTCC
>NW_006408675.1:7480348-7480943 GCF_000296735.1 Chrysochloris asiatica | reverse complement strand
AAAAAAAAAAAAAAAGAGGATGTGACTCTAGTTATGAGTATAGCACAATTGTGTATTGCTGTTACCCCAAAATGAGCATTATGTGCTAAAGAAACGGCCCTGAAATCAGTCCAACTAGTTAATTATACTCTAGCACTTAGTAACACCACTATATCTATCATGATCCCAAATTTAGTTTTTTCTACTTGGTTAATTTTTTTGTCCTCCTTTGTACCTTTGTATAATTTGTAAATCCCTTATTTTCTACAATGCAAACATATTGCCTTTGGTATTACTAACCGTCATTGAGTCAGTTCTGACTCATAGCAACTCTATGCACAACAGAACAAAACATTGCCGAGTCCTGTGCCATCTTCACAACTGTTGTTATACTTGAGCTCATTAGTGCTGCCACTGAGCCAATCCATCTTGTTGGAGGCCTTCCTCTTTTTTGGTGACCCTCCACTTTACTAAGCATACTGTCCTTCTCCAGGGTCTAAGGTTCTTACTGATAATATGTCCTAAGTATGAAAGATGAAGTCTGGTCATTCTGGCCTCTAAGGAGAATTCTGGCTGTACTTCTTCCAACAGAGATTGATTTGTTCTTCTGGCAGTC
>NW_006408675.1:7453301-7479868 GCF_000296735.1 Chrysochloris asiatica | reverse complement strand
TTTTTAAATGAAATTAAAACTTGTTTGTTTTGTTGTAGATTTTGAGGAATATAAAAAGTCCAATGATTAAAAGTGAAAATGGCAGCTTATATATAGTGTGGAAAATATGGAGCCCTGCTAGTGTACTAGTTAAGTGCTCAGCAACGAATCAAAAGGTTGATGATTCAAACCCACCAGCTGCTCTTTTAGAAGAAAGATGTGGCAGTTTGCTTCCATAAAGATTTGTAGCTTTGGAAGCCCCGTGGAGCAGTTCTACCCTGTCCTAAAGGGAAAATATACTGAAGCAGACATTAAGGTGGTTATAGGATTACACGGTGTTTAATGGTTGGCATTTATGCTGTAGTCTCAAATTGTCAAGTTCATTTTCCAACTTGGACTCACACCAGCTACATGATTGTGTATAGGCAGTTTATCTATCAACTGGCATAATTTATTATTATGATAACTGTATCAAAGTGGGCCAGAGTAGAGGAGCTCTGCAGTAATGATCCACCGATCAGTTGTAGAAAATTTTTATTTCTACCCCAGATTTGCTGAGTCAGAATTTACAGTTTAGCAGAATTGACCAGGTGAGTCTTAGGTAGCTGAGGAAGGACACTAGGGAGCCACACACTTTCCAGTACAATTTCTGACCCTCTGTTTCATTCATTCCCTATCCAGGAAGCTCCTGGTACAGCACATTCAGAGACAAATGGCCTCTGTTTTCTTTCTTTTTTACTAATTCATAACTTACTTTTGTTTTAGTATTTTTGTATTATAGATTTTAGCTCTTAAATCTCATTTGTATTCTTTTGCTGTCAATGTCATTTTTAATTTGTTTTACTTTATTTTTTTTAAGTAGGTATTGAAATCATATTTTTCAGGCTTTAAGAGAACTTAAGAATTTAAGCCAAAGTACTCCTTAGAGGCCAAGATGACCAAACTTCGTCTCTCATACTTTGGACATATTGTCAGGAGGGACCAGTCACTGGAGAAGGATATCTATCATGTTTGGTAAGGAGGAGGGTCAGAGGAAAAGAGGAAGACCCCCAGCAAGATGGATTGGCCAAGTGGCAGCATCGATGGACTCAAGCATGACAACAGTAGTGAGGTTGGCCCAGGATCGGGCAGTGTTTCGTTCTGCTGTGCATAGGGTCGCAATGGGGTGGTACAGACTCGATGGCACCTAACAACAACAACAACAACAACAACAACAAGAGACTTTAATCACAAATCCATTTTTTTTCTATTTGTACTTCTCAGAGCTTTATAACACTCCCTTTATCTCCTCTCACCTGTTAAGCTTTATTTGAACCTCAATCTTGAAAAACTATTTTACTTTAACTCCTAGTTATGATGTTTTTGACTGCCATCAGGTTGCCTCCAAGTGATCTTTTGTCTCAGCATAGAAAGGACCCCATAGGGTTTTCTTAGCTGCAATCTTTTTTTTTTTTTTTTTTTTTTTACAAACTCATAGGGACTTTATTAAAACAAAAATATCAAAATGTAAAGTCAATGTCCCTTGACATATCCTCCATCTGAAGGTGATGTTTCTATCACTCTTCCCCCAAAAACTCACACTCTTCAATTTATACCACATCAAAATGGTGGTTTCAGTATCCTTTAGGGATTCAAATCATATTCCTTTTTAATGATCTTTCAGTTTGGTGAACAAACTCAAAGAAGTCTGAAGGGGCAAAATCAGGGCTGTAGGCTGTAGTATGAAGTAAAGTTTCCCCACGAAATTCTAGGACAGTCCTTGCTACTTTCGAAGAATGAGTAGGTGCATTGTTGTGATGGGGAAAATTCCCTGGCACAACTTTTGTAGCCTTTTTGTCACCAATTTAGCTTTCCATTTTCTTAAAACTTCTACTCAGCCCCCATGATTATCCTGTGTCCTCCGAGAAAGTTTGACAGTATCACCCTTTGGTGTTGTTGTAGTGGTTGTTGTTAAGTGTCATCAATTTGGTTCCAACTCATAGCAAACCTTTATAGGGCTTCTGAGGAGTGGCTGGTGGGTTTGAACTTCCAACCTTGCAGTTAACGGTCCAGAGCTTATCCTACAGCACCGTACCAGAATCTCATTATCCTCTGGAGTACCAAAAAAAAAGAAAGAAAATCACCGTAACCTTCAGAGCTGACTTCTTTGTCTTGACTTGAGCTGTTGTTGGGTACAGTTGAATCAGTTCCATTTCATGTTATGACTTATTCACAAAAGTATGAAGCATTGTGTCAGCATCACAATTGTTCTGTTTGAGCCCATTGTTGCAGCTACTGATTGAAACCATCTTCTTGCGGGGGGTCTTGGTATTTTTCTCTGATTTTCTACTTTACCAATCATGACATCTTTTCCAGGGATTGTCTCTCCTAAAGACAGGTCCAAAGTTATGTGAGACGTCTTGCCACCCTTACTTCTAGGAACATTCTGATTGTATTTCTTCTTATCTTTCAATTCTTTATTGTATATTGAGCAAAGGTCCACAAAGCAGATCATTAGTTCCACACTTACCAAATCATATACTTTGCTTCATTACGTGGTTGCAATCCCCTCCCTGTACAATAGTTAACAGTATTTACCTCTATACACTTTATCTATTGCATTCCTTCCTCTTTCTCCCGCTACCTTCATCTTTCCTCTGCTAACCTTCCTCTTGTTGTCTGCCCTGTTACCCATGCTAACATGTGTCTACCTTTTAGCCTATGAATAATTTTCCATCCCCTCCCCATAACCATCATAGATTGCTTCTTTTTTCAAGATCCCCCCTTTTTTTAATTTTTGACAACATTGGTCTCATACAATATTTTTCTTTTTGTGATTGACTAATTCACTCAACATAACCATAATGTCCTCTAGGTTCATGTTGTGAGGTGTTTCACAGACTCATTACTGTTCTTCAATGTTTTGTAGTATCTTTTTGTGCATGTGTACCAAAGTTCGTTTAGCCATTCTGTTGATGGGCATTTAGGCTGTCTCTATCTTTTGGATATGTTTCTTGTAGACAGGATATTGAAGGATCCTGTTTTCTTATTCATTCTGCTCTCTTTGTCTCTTGTCTAGTACATTTTAACCCATTTACATTCAGTGTAATTATCAATAGCTATGAATTGATTGCTGTCATTGTTTCTATGTGCTTGTTTTGTGGTTCTGCTATAGTCTTCCACATAATTTTCTATGTGGAGTTAATTTTGTTTGTGGTTTTCTTTTCATTTTCATTTCTGTTGTGTTAATTTTAACTACATCTTTCTGGTTTTCTTCTTTTTTTATTTTGATGTGCCTGTGTAATATTTTTCATTGTGGTTACTCTTACAATATATGTACTCATGGTGTGGCACTGTAGGATCAGCACTGGGCTGTGAACCACAAGGGCGGCAGTTTCAAGCCCACCAGAAAAAGGGTTGCTATGAATTGGAACCAACTCAATGGCACCTAAAATGACAACAACCCTGTAATTTATTATTTTTTTCCCCTGCTTAAAACAGTCTGTTTTATCTTGAAATCTACTTGACTTCCTTGCCATTTGGAAATTCTGTATCTGTATTATTCCCCTTTTGCTTTGTAGTTGACCTCATTATACACTGATATCTCTGGTTTGCTATTTTCAGTCTTATAGGTTTGTTTAACTTTAAATACCTCTATATCTGGATTGGTACTCCTGGTGTGGCACTGTAGGATCAGCACTGGACTGTGAACCACAGGGCCAGAAGTTCAAACCCACCAGCTGCTCTTTGGAAACCCTATACAGGATGACTATGAGTTGGAATCGACTCAACGGCACTTGATAACAGCAGTATCCGGATTGAGTTCTGGGTGGTGTTGTCATGTATGGTAATCTCAGGCTGTTGTCTGCTGTTGTTGGTTTTCAGTCCAAAGGATACCCTTTAGCATTTTTTGTAAAGTTGGTCTGGTTTAATTTCTGTTTATTGGGAAATGCCCTAATTTTACCATCAAATTTGAGGGGCAGCTTTGCTGAGTATATAATTCTTGGTTGGCAATTATTTTTTCTTTCAGAATTTTGTATATGTCATTACATTGCCTTCTTGTCTGCATGGTTTCTGCTGAGAAATCTGAGTTTAGTCTTATTTGGTTCTCCAGTGAAAAAAAATTCATTTTTTTCTGAGTTGTTCTCAGGATTCTTTGCTTGTCTTTAATTTTGGGAAGTTTGATTATGATGTGTCTTGGTGATTTTGTTTTGAGATCTATCCTGTTTGGGGTTTGTTTAACTTCTTATATGCATATCTATCTTCTTGTCTTTCATCTTGTTAGGGAAGTTTTCTTCCAACAACTCTTTGACCATTTTCTGAGCCTGTTTCTTTCTGTTCTGGAATTCCAATCACCCGTAAGCTGTTCCTCTTAGGCTTTCTTTGGATTTTTTCTGATTGTTCTTCTAGCATAGTAGTATTGAGAGATTTATCTTCAAGTGCAGTCATTTGGGCTTCCATTGCTTTGCATCTACTCCTTTGCCCTTTCAATGTATTGTCCACTTCCGAGATCTTAGTATTAATCTTCTGGATTTCTAATTGTGGGTTTTGTGTGGTTTCAAAATTTGTATTTACTTTGTCTGCTTGTTCTTGTAATATTTTCTTGAATAATTCTAAAGTTTTTATAGTGTTATCCTTGATCTTTCTATTGATACTTTGAGGGTACTGAATTATCATTCTTTTTTATTCCTTTTTACTTAGTTCTATTACCTTTTGTTACTCAGAAACATCTTCCTGCTCTGCATCTTGGTCATTTGGTTGAGCCATTCTCACTTGTTTCTTGGTGTGAAATAAAATAGTCTATTGTCTCTGGGGAATTGTGAGGTTGTATTTGTGAAAACAAATGGTGCAGTTATTGGGCCCAGAGAGGAAATATCTCTAGAGGGCTCCTGCTATTCAAGAGCACACAAGGTGGTTGTGGAAGGGATGTGATAGCAGAGTTCTTGGCCCTAGATGGAGTTCCTATTGGCCTCAGTGTTATATATGTTCAGGGAACTCAGTCCAGAAGTAGTTTATGGGAATCTTTGATGAAGCTTGTGTCAAGTGTCTGTTAGGACCACAGGGCAGCTAGGGCAAGATGACCAGTTAAATACTGGTCTGGTGGCTCTGTGGGTTTTTAGGTCTAAAACCACTCCCCCTTGAATCCAGGTGCCAAATTGGCATACCATAGCAGGGCAGCTGGCCCCCAGCTCACACTAGCATGGCTCCCAACCACATGACTCTGAACTCCTGGAGAGTTTGCTGGGGGGTGGAGGGTGTGTGTGTGAGTCAGTGAGGGTGGGAACTGGCCACACTTCCGGTGACCAGGGGAACATGGCAAAAAAGAAGCAATTGCACATTTTCTGGCACCCATGTGAATCTGCTCTGCTGATCCTCCCTCAACTGCCAAAGCTGCTCAAGATGGTTGCACCACATCTGACCAGTCAGTGTCCCTCTCTCACCATCCTTGCTTGGTCTCTCCTCCCAGCAAGCAATCCATTTACCTCTCTAACATTTCTTCTGAAGTTCAATGTGCCAGAATTTTCATTTGTGTCTGTTTTATTTTGTTTCTGTGTCTTTATTGGAGAGGGTCCATGTAGTGCGTAGCCCTAGTCTGCCATCTTCCTGGAAGACCTACATAAATAGCAGTTTTGATTTACTAGAACAATTTACAACTATCTCATATTGTCTAGGCTTAATTTGAGGTACCTTATATTTTTAAATCTATGGTTTCCAAGGTGGTTATAATTTGGACAAATGGTGGCAGAAACATACAGAAAGTATAAATATACCAGGGCCATATTCTTGAAGAGGATCACTAGTGTATGCTCAGAATTGACCATTTTGAGGTGGCACTGTTGAATCTCGCCACAGACACTTATGGAGGGTGACACTGGAAAGATTGTCTAATTTCTTGGACCATATGCAAATCAATTTAATTCTACCTACTTGTCATCATATTGGTTGAGTTCTCTTTCTGGTAAGGTCATAGTAGCTCCCTTTATAGCCTATTGGAGATTCTTTTGGTCACTGGGTGAACAAAAGAGTAACCACCTCCACAATTACAGTAACAACAGCAAAAACTGGTTAGATGACTTGATGGCACTTAACAACAACAAACCTTCCTTATAATGTTTGATCCATCTAAAAGCTGTTATTTTATTTGGAGCAGCATTCCTATACAATTATTGCAAAGCTTCAATGATTTGAAAAGATGTCCTTTGAGTTTTGTTAAACTTTTTATACTAATCTTGACCTCAAAATTGCTTTGTTTCCATGGCACCAAAAGTACCTTTACATTTTTTTAAGTCAAGTGTATTACTGAGAGTAATTGTCTGCAGCCATCCACTGAAACAGAGATGTGCTTAAACACATTTTCTTTGGACTAAACCAGTGCATTCATGAACTAGAACCATAGTTGTTGCTAAGTGCCGTCAAGTTGGTTCCAACCCATAGCGACACTGAACAGGGTTTCTGAGACTGTAAATCTTTACGGGAGCAGAAAGCCTCATCTTTCTCCCATGGAGAAGCTGATAGTTTCGAACTGCTGACCTTGAATCGCAGCCCAATGGGTAACCACTATGCTACCAGAGCTCCTTAGAACCATAGTAACAATACATTTTGATTGAAATCATATAGGGAAAATTGTGGTATCTTGAATTTACATGATAAAATGTTTCTTTCCAAAGTCTTAGTTCTCACCAGATGATTGAATGTTGTTGCTGTTGTTATGTGATGTCGAGTTGGTTCCTACCCATGGCAGCCCTCTATAGGGTTTCTGAGGAGTGACTGGTGAGCTTGAACTGCTGACCTTGTGGTTTAAACTGACTTTGAAGTCCAACACATTAACCAACCTTCCCACACCTGGACTCCATGATTGGATCATGCGAATAGGGTGTACAGGACTCTAACTCCAGGATTGGTTAGTTTTGCCATCCCACTAGGTTTAAAAGGATCCATCTCAGAAGCAGGAACGAATGATCTAAGGGCCATTAAGAAAGAAAAGCGTAAGTGGAGTGTGAGATCACTACCTGGAAAAGCAGTAGCAGTAGATGCAGTGACAAAGGTGGTAGCATGGAGATACAGAGCAGCTTTGGGATGCTAAGCCCATGGACTGAATAAAGCTGAGTACCTATGGCCAAGAGAAGGGCTTGCAGAATGTTCCCTTTGGGCATGTACAGACTGACTAAAGGCGCTTTGGAACACTTGTCTGTGCAGGGAAGTGACCAAGGGGCACATGGCTGAGAGGCTGAAGACAAGTATGAGGCGTGACTACAGTAGAGCAGAGAAGAGTCGTTCCTGACTGTAGGACTGTTGCATCCTAAGTTGTACCCTGTTGTTTCTGATCCTAAATTGTACCCTGCTCACATTTCTAATACACCCCCTAATTGTGGGGGAAAAAGCTGGTTAGAGTTTGAATTATCCTGGTTTTTAAATGGAGTTGCTTCACACCTAAATGTTTAAAGCCTTCAAATGTTTTCAAATATTTACTAGCTACTTAAATTTTTTTTGTTTGTTTTTGTGAATTGCTTGGCTTATATCTTTTGTGTTTAGTTCTATTGGATTATTTTCTTGTTGATTCATAAGAGTTCTTAGTATATGAGGAGGTTTCAAAAAGTTCATGGAAAGATAATATAATATTTCCATGAACTTTTTGAAGTTCACTTGCATTATGGATATTTAATATTGCTTCTAACATATTTCCTCCCAACCTGTCATTCGTCTTTTGTTTATGATTTCTTTTGCCAACTGCAGTTTAAAATTTTTAAGAAGCCCAATTTGTCAGACTTTTCCTTTGTGGTTTTTGGGTTGTTCCACATTTGAATTGCTATGTGGTAGCATTGTGGTATGCATTAGTATACATATATAGTAGAAAGTGTGCTGAACTCAAGGAGAGATGAATTGTAATTATGGTTATGCCACTAATTGGCAGTGTAAGTTTGGACAAATCTTCAAAGTTAAGTTCTCTCACCTTAGACTAGATACCGGATGATCTAGGGTAACCTTCTTGTTTTCATTCAACCATGCCTCAAAATTCTCAGATTCTAGAGTTTTAAAAGCTCACTTTCTTATATAGGCCAAATGTTTTCTGAAATTAACACTGCTAATTTGCTTAGCAACGTTTCTGTAATTTAAAGTCTAACCAGAGTTTGAAATATCAAAAGTTCTGAATGATTAACTTGAATTTTACATAAAGTTGTTTTTGTTTTTGATATTTGTGCTCTAGGAGAAGGTTTATATAGCAAATTAAGTTTCCTTTTTAATAATTTTTGTACGAATTTTTCTGTGACATTTGGTTACATTTTTGCAATGTGCCAACATTCTATTTCCATTATGTTTGTTTTGTTTCTATTTATCTAGTTTCCCTGCCCCTCACTGCCTTCTCCTAGGCTTTAGAATAAATGCTGGCTCTTTGCTCTCTTAGTATAGTTGGTTGTTTAAGGAAGCACATTCCTTACAGGTGACGTTGTTTATTTTGTGAGTCAATCTTATTTGGCTAGACGTTCTTATGAAAAGTTTGATTAATTTGCACTCAACTTGTCTTACAGATTGTAGATTTTTACAGAGAAGCGACACTACATTTAACATGTACTCTAAACTATGCAGAATATGGAGCCACAAAGCCAACAGAGATTTAAAATGACTTATACTATTTTATTGACAGTAATAATGAATTACAGTATTACTAATAAAAAAAAAGTAGCTTTTACTCATTTATTTTTCTCTCACATAGTTCATCTCAGTTGGGGGCCACAATAACCCAATGAGATAGATAAGACAGTGTTTACTTTTAAATTTTGTAGATCCTGAAACATGGCTCAGAAAGATTAAATCATTTGTCTGTGATTGCCCTAATGCCAGTGCCAGAACTTTTCAGAAAGATGGTTATGTTGCTGAAAAAGAATTTATTGGCTAGTTTTTCATTAGTACTAAAGACAAGTAGAAATATTAATGATCTGTGAGGTAAGGTGGTTAGTGATCAGGTATACGAAAGAAAATAAGAATGAATAAGTAATAGTGACCCCCTTGGTATACAGGGTTGATAGATACACGTTGGCTACTTAAAATGGGAGTCATATAAAAGCAAGAAGTGGGTGGCTTACTAGTTTTCAAGAGGGAGTTTAGTTTCAGAGTGTGCAGGGGAAGGTAGAATCTCTACTGAATAGTTTTCTTCTTGTTTAGACGGGTCTGGTGAAAGAAGATGGGCTAGGATTCTTTTGACTCAGTAGTGAGTAATTGTTATCATGACTAATTGTGAATGTCACAACTGTAAAGGTAGAAGTTTTATAACACCAAGGGGGGAGTAGTTAATCTTACATTCCAGGAACAGAGGACTGTAGGACCATCAAGAGAGAAGAACACCAGCAGACTGTGGGACCCTATCCAGAGAAGCAGTGACAACAGATATGGAGGCAGAGATGAGGACATGGAAATATAGAGCAACTGAGGACTCTACGCTCATGGAAAGAGAAAGGCTGTGTGCTGGCGGCCAGTAGGCAGGCTTGCAGAATGTGCCATTGGGTTGTTTAAATGCTTATATATTCCTGACTATTTTTGTGTACATCAACAAAACAAAACAGAGGGAATAGAAGCAAATACTGTTAAATGATAATGCATGGAGTGGTTGATAATCACTGCAATGAAACAAACTACAATAGGATGAGTTCAAAACTGATGTTCTCCCATGTAAACAATCACTTGATTCACAATAAAAGCTTTAAAAAAAAAAAAAAAGTAATGTTGAGAATTGGGTATTTATTATAAAATAAAAATATTGGCTACACATTTCTTTTTTTCTATTTGTTTTTAAAACTGTCCTATTGTGAATTGAATGAAGGTTTACAGAGCAGATCATCAGCTTTACAATCAACCAATTCTATATTTCAGCTCAATGATTGCAATCCCCTCAATGCGGCATCATTTGTCCTGAGTTCTCTCTGTGTTTCTTTTTTCTATTCCTCCTTCTTTCCTAACTCTTCCTTGGGTAAATGCTATCCTTTTGATCTCAAATGATTGACCATTCTGTGATGTGTGTACCTCACCTGTGTGTGTTTAGCTAAAAATTGAGCCATGAGAGTGAGTTCACTTTCAGACCTGAAGGGTGACTGAGGGCCATAGTTTCAGGCTTCCAACTAGTCTCTATTTGATCAGTAATCCTGGTCTTATTTATTTAAAAATAATTTTGGGTTTTCTTTTACATTTTTCTCCCACTATATCCAGTACCTTCTAATGTGATCCCTTTCAGGGCAGTTGGTAGTAGTAGTTGGACACAATCATGTTCTTCTGGTCTCAGGGTCATGGAGACTGATTGATGTTCATGTGGTCCAATTTATCTGTTGGACTAATTCTTTCCAAGCATTTTCAGTTTTCACCAGTCTTCTTTCCTCTGGACAGGGAGAGACTGATAGTTGTACTTTAGATGACCACTTACGAGCTTTTAACATCCCAGTCACCTACACATTTACTTCTACAAAAAGAACTACAATAGTTCAAATATGGATATATTTATTTGTAGTTCTTTATGACATTTATATTGGTAGTTTGGTATACTGAATAGCAGAAAGTATTAAAGAAATATTATATAATATTTTGTATAAAAGAACAAAAAGCTTCTGAGGGAATTTCAAGATGTAGAAGAAAGAGAAATTCAGTATCTATTTTAGAGGAAAGCTAAGAAGATAAGAAAATAAAAAGGAATTAAAAACTATGAGAACTATTGTATGGTTGATCTGATGGTTGACATCAATGTCATAAAAACAAAGAGATTGGAGTGGAGAAAAACAGAGGAAAGAGGAAGCATTTAGAAGTATGATATTGTTTGGCTTAATATTTTTGAAGGACATTTGCAGTCCATTATCAGGAAATAAATTTGTTCCCGAGAGAAGAAATTACATAAAGGATATTTTAGAAAACCCAATTGGGAAATATTATTTTAAAAATAATGATTTAAAAAAAACAGATTTAGGTGACATTTATTCAGTATTCTGTGCCCATTCCAAAGAGAGGTAACCCAATGGAATGCAGAAATCATCGGACAATCTCTTTGATATCCCATGTGGGTGCAGTTTTACTAAAGGTAATACAGAAACAGCGGCAAGCGTACATTGACAGAGAACTTCCAGAGGCTCAAGCTGGATTCAGAAGAGGCTGTGGAACAAGGGATATCATTGATGATGTCCAGTTGGGTCTTGGCTGAAAGCAGAGAATAGCAGAAAGATGTTTACCTGTGCTTTATTGACTATGCAAAGGCTTTTGATTGTCTGGATCATGACAAGCTATGGACAACATTGTGAAGTATGAGTATTCCTGAACACTTAATTGTTCTTATGAGGAATCTGTACATAGTCCAAGAGGCAGTTTTTCAAACAGGACATGGGAACACTGAATGGTTTAAAATTAAGAAAGATGTGGAACAAGGTTGTATTCTTTTACCATACTTATTCAACCTGTATGCTGAGCAAATAATCTGAGAAGGCGGGTTGTATGAAGAGAAAATGTGGCATCAGGATTGGAGGAAGACTCATCAACAACCTGCGATATGCAGATGATACAACCTTGCTTGATGAAAGTGAAGAGGACTTAAAATATTTACTCATGAAGATCAAAGAGCACAGTCTTTGGTATGGATTACATCTCAATGTAAAGAAAACCAAAATCCTCACCACTGGACCAATAAACAACATTCTCATCAATGGAGAAAAGACTGAAGTTGTCAAGGACTTCATTCTTCTTGGATCAACTATCAGCACTCACGGAGGCAGCAGTCAAGAAATCAAACGATGTATTACATTAGGCAAATCTGCTGCACAAGACCTTTTTAAAGTGTTGAAGAGCAAAGGACTAAGGTGCACCTGACCCAAGCCATGGTATTTTCAATAACCTCATATGCATACAAAAGCTGGACAGTGAATAAGGAAGACCATAGAAGAATTGATGCTTTTTAGTTATGGTGTTGGAGGAGAATACTGAGAGTGCCATGGGCTTCCAAAAGAACCAATAGTTCTGTTTTGGACAAAGTGTAGCCATAGTGCTCCTTGGAGGCCAAGATGGCCAAACTTCGTCTCTCATACTTCGGACATATTGTCAGGAGGGACCAGTCACTGGAGAAGGATATCATTGGTAAGGTGGAGGGTCAGAGAAAAAGAGGAAGACGCCCAGCGAGATGGATTGGCCAAGTGGCAGCATCAATGGACTGGCACATGGCAAGAGTAGTGAGGTTGGCCCAGGATTGGCCAGTGTTTCGTTCTGCTGTGCATAAGATCGCTATGGGTCGGTACTGACTCGATGACACCTAAGAACAACATTCAGTTTTCTGGTTATGATATATAGGCATTGACAATAAATCAGGAGAAAATTTACCTTTATTCTGGAAATTATAATGGTATGCATCTTTACTACAAAGCTTTTAAGTTTTAATGTAGGAGATGACATTTTAGAACAGAGCACTAAATCCCTTACTACACCTCAAATTAAGTTAAATATTCATACATTGAGTATTTTTATGATATACTTGATATTAAAGTTTTTGAAATAAAATACTAGAGAAAAAAATGTAAAGTTATTAAGTATGGGCTTAAGTGAGTAGGGAAACAGCTGTATTACCACCCAAAGATGAAATTCTTAAGTGAAACCTGCATTAATGGGTAACAAGCACCAGTATCAATGCTTTTTTTTTATTCATTTAATATCCTTAGGTTTTGGAAAGAAGTATGTATACTGTAATAGCACTGGAAATAGATTATGATTTATATCAGAGAGAATTTGAGAAAAGAAGTGGATCAGAAGAAAGCAGTGAAGTTGAAAACGATTTAAGTGACTACTGGACCTGGTTGGCCCAGGACAGTCCTGATTTTTGATTTATTTTCCCTTTGTAAATATTAGTAATATCTACTTTCACTCTCAAAAGCATCCTGGTTTGGATGATAAATTTTATGGTCACTTTAGCAATTATGAAAGCATGGTACATATTATGGAGTCCTGGTGTGGGGCTGTAGTATAAGCACTAGACTACTGATCGCAAGGTTGGTGGTTCAGACCCACCAGCCGCTCTTTGAAAACCCTATGCAAGGTCACTATGAGTTGGAACTGGCTAGATGGCACTTAGCAACAACAGACAATAGTACATACTATCAGTGCATTTGCAGTACTATTAAAAGGGACCCTGGTGACAAAATGGTTACACCGTTGCTTACTGAAAGGCTAGCCATCTGAACCCACCAGTGGCTCCTTGGGAGAAAAGGTCTGGCAATCTACTCCAGTAAAAATTGTTGTTGTTGCTAAGTGTTGTCAAGTTGGTTCCGACTCAGAGCAACCCTATAGAGGGTTTCTGAGGAGCTTGAAGTGCCCATCTGTGGTTCCAACTGACCTTGCGGTCCAGTGCATTGAACCCGCAGCACTACACCAGGACTCCCCAGTAAAGATTGTTGTTGTTACTGTTAAGTGCTGTGGAACCGGTTCTGACCTATAGTGACCCTGTATAGGGTTTCTGAGGAGCGGTTGGTGAGCTTGAACCGCCGACCTTGTGGTTCAAACAGACTTTGCAGTCCAGCGCAATAACCCAAAGCATCACACCAGGACTCAAAAAAAAAAGGAACACTTCACGAATTTGCATGTCATCCTTGTGCATATGAGCATTATACTTCAAGATAGATCTTGCAATCTTCTTTTTAATGATGAATGTGATGCAGTAAAGATTACAGCCTAGGAAACATTCAGGTAGGGTCTACTCTATCTTTTAAGGTCACTATGAGTCGGAATCGACGGCACATAACAGTAATTAACATATTTGAATCTGGATGTGACAGGCACCATGCTAAGTACTTGACCATCCTATCCTAGTTAGTCTATGAAGCAGTTAATATTCTCCACCCCATTTTAAAGATGAGGAAGCTCAAGTTTATGTTCATAGATGATCAGGAAGTTACCCTACCCAGCAGTCAAGTTTCCAGTTCAGGCAGTCTTGTTTCAGAAGCCACAGGCATGATCACCATACATTATTTTTATCCCACATTTTACAAATTCACAGAATATCTGAGAGAAATGGTAGGGTACACAACAGTGAATGAGAAAAGAAAAAAATAAAACATTTTCATAAAGCTTTTCGCAATAAAGGAAGACTTCCTTTTATTTATAAAATACTACTGAACTATGTTTTAAAGGCAGAAATAGGTTATTATTTAACAGGTGGTCCCATTTCCCAAGAGTTAAGACTATTATAAAATCCCTAATTTTGGTTTCTACCTGCACTGCCTCCCTTGAGCCAAAAGAGACCCTCTTAGACTTGTCACCTTAAAACCTCCTGCCCTCACTATCTAGGGACTAGGATGGAAGAGGAAATATGGAAGTCAAATCCCTATTAAAATATATTGTATGGTACATTTGGATTTACTTGATCTAATGCTTGCTTCTAGACTTCTTTTGAATGTAACCCTATTACAGTCTGAAGATTAATGTTCCTCAGACACCATTCTGATATAAAATTTGATTTTAGCTAACCAACTCTTTACAAAACCAAAACCACGGCATTTGAGGTGATTGTAACTCTTGGCAACCTAATAGAACAGAGTAGAATTGTTCCATTGGATTTCCGAGGCTGTAAATCTTTATGGAAACTGACTACATCCTTTGTCCTGCAGAGCGGCTGGTGACTTTGAATTGCCAACCCTTTTATTAACAGCCAAGCACTTAACCACCATGCAACCAGTGCTCTCTAACTCTTTACAGGGGGTTGAAAAAGGAGCAAAAAAGAATTATCATCCTAATCCTTTCCTTGCATTCTGCTACTTTTGTCTTCCTGATGCTTCTGCATAGCTGCACTGCTAATTTGTTGTTATAGTTAAGTGCTTTCGAGTTGGTTCCGACCTGTAGCCACCTGTATAGGGTTTCCGAGGAGCAGCTGGTGAGCTTGAACCACCTACATTTGTGGTTCAAACCAACTTTGCAAGGCCAGTACATTAACCCACAGCACCACAGGATTTGGGACCCTTTAAAAGCGTGTGAAGACTATGCCTACTTGCTTTTCTTTTTCCTACTGGGAGCTACCTGTATTCCCCGGAATGCTTAAAGCCATACACAAGGCTTCTCCTTCACAAGGTTGTTGGTTTTGGTGCTTTCCATTTGGTTCTGCCACATAGAGACACTATCTATGCACAACAGAAGGAAACACTGCCTGGTCCTGAGCAAGCCTCATAATCCTCACTGCTGCTGTCCCTGTGTTTACTCCACCTTGTTGGAGGTCTTCCTCTCCACTTAACCAAGCATAATGTTTTTCTCCAGGGACTGGCTTATCTCTGTTAAGTGCTGTCGAGTTGGTTCTGACTCAGACTCATGGTGACCCTATATAGAGTTTCCGAGGAGTAGCTGGTGGGTTTGAACATCTGACCTGTGGTTCAAAGCCCAGTGCTTATCCTAGAGCACCACACCAGGAGTCCTTTGGAAAGGGGAATATCAAAGGAAGGATTCCCTGCCTTTCACAAAGGCTCGTTCAGAGAATAACAATGGAGAAGATCAAGCTACTCTAAAAGCAAAATGTTTATTAGCTTACTCTCTAAGGTGGTCTTGGAGTTCAGTAAATTATTACACAGACACAGTTAGGAGGATTTGTTTAGGCTGGGGCTTTAGCCCCATTAGTCACAATTAAAAAGTAAAGTCCATCTTAGTTCAAGGTCTTGTGGGAGGATTTTCAAAAGAAACTAATCTATGACGTTTGGAGCAGGAATGCCTTATTGCAAAAAAAGAACAAATGCAAGATTTGGTCATCTCTTTTATGTGCTGTTCATATGAGTTAGAAGTAAATAGTCACTGATGAATCATTTAGTCCTGATTATGTGTGGCGCTGTGGGTTAATGCGCCAGACTACAAAGCCATTTGAACTGCAAGGTCGGCGGTTCAAGCTCACCAGCTACTCCTTGGAAACCCTGTACAGGGTGGCTATAGGTTAGAATCGACTCGACAGCACTTAACAACAAATAGCATAGTGGTTACAAGTTGGGCTGCTAATTGAAAGGCCAGCAGTTCAAATCTACCAACTGTTCCTCCAGAGAAAGATGAGGCTTTCTACTCCCCTACGAATCGGGCTGCGAACCTTAACGTCAGCGGTTCGAAACTACCAGCTGCTCCGCGGGAGAAAGATGAGGCTTTCTACTCCCATAAAGATTTACACCCTCGGAAACCCTGTACAGGGTCGCTATGGGTCGGACCCGACTCAACGGCACTTAACAACAACAACAAAGATTTACAACCTCAGCAACCCTATTTGGAACCATTTCAACAGCATTGTTGTTGTTGTTAAGTGCAGTTGAGTTGGTTCCAACCCATAGCGACCCCGTATAGGGTTTCCGAGGCTGTAAATCTTTACAGGGGCAGAAAGCCTTATCTTTCTCCCACGGAACAGCAGGTAGTATTTAACTGCCTACCTGGAGGTTCGCAGTCCAACTCATAATCAGTATGCTACCAGAGTTCCTTAACTAGACAGCATGTCACCATTGAATTCTCTGATCATATAGCTGTCAGTTCATCCTTCTTTATGAGCAGAGATGTGAAATTACTGCTGAAGGTACAGTTCTGGCAGAACTAATTGATTACTTAAAAAGAGATACAGAAATATTTGACAGAACATAGACAACTATTGACAACCCTTGAAGGCTTCCATCCTTATAGCATAAGTAAACAAGACTTGTTTAATAATAAAATGGGAGTAATTTTATTGTCATAATTCTCTACTTCATATATTATTCTCAGGAATAAAACCACATTTCCCTCTCCTATGTACTCAACTTCAGCATGTATTATTTCCATTTCTCTGCCACCAAAAACTGTTTCTGAAAACAATCTGATGAATTAGGTCTATATAACTTATTAGGCTTACGATAATACCTTTCCCAGGATTGTGGTTTTGTGTTAGAGGAATAAACTACTAAACAGGGATAAAATCCTACTGGCAGAATTTCAGATGAACTGAAGGAAGGTTTTTTGGATTAAAGGAACTTTTCCAGCCTGAATGGTGTCAGGTTTGTGCTACGTATGTGCTCAAGTTTAAAATCTACAACTAGGGCAAATCCTAACCTAGGGATGAAGTCCCACTTAGGTTTGTCCTAGTAACAGAAGGAGCCCTGGTGGCACAGTGGTTAAGTGCTTAGCTGCAAACTGCAAAGTGGGCAATTGGAACTCTGCTGGAGAAACGTGAGGTAGATTGTGCACATGCAGACTTGGAAACCCTATTTGGCAGTTCTACTCTGTCTTACTACGACCCTATAAGTAAAAATCAATTTGCCAGGTTTTTTGGGGGGGGTTTTGATAGTGGTGGTGGTGGTGGTTAAGTTTCCTTTGGATGTACCCAAGATGGCACCACATTTAAAGTGCTTGTGCTTGAATCAATCTGAGACATAGTACAGCATTAGGGATTCCAGAATCCTGGTGTGAGACAGATTTCACCATGGGATGTTTTAGGGTCCTTTCAGTTCAGAGCTGGAAGTGAGGAAGAAATGTTTCTCATAACTATTTTTAAAAATTGCTCTTGTAACTAAATTTTATACAATGCCTAGGATTCTTACTCATATAAAATGCACACCTAGCTTGATATATGCTTGGCTAACTTCTTGTTACAACTCCAGTTATACACAGAATAAGCCTGAAGGCTTTGGTATTGGTTTTGTGAACCTTCAACTTCTGTTTTACATTAAGGAACTAACAAAATAACACAAAACCCCAAACCCACTGCCAGTGAGTCAAATTCCAACTCATAGCGGCCCCATAGTTTCCAACACTGGAAATCCTTATGGAAGGTGATTGGCCACATCTTTCTCCTGAACTTCTTCATTCCAGCGACTGGTGGTGGTGGGGGATTAGTTAAAATGTGTCCTCCCTGATCAAAGATCTTAGGTAACTTTAGAGTTAGTTCAAGTGTTTGCACCCATGTACAACTCACTTTGGTAAATACTTTTTTGACTGCCTTTACTAACTTGTCCCTTTGGATGCATCCCCAAACTCATCTGCAGGGTATTCAACTCTTTATTCATGCTTGGTAATACTGTGAATCAGCACTGGGCTGCGAACCACAAGGTCGGCAGTTCAAACCCACCTCGGAAACCCTGCACAGGTTCGCTATGAGTCGAATCGACTCGATGGCACTTAACAACAATACATAATTATCTCTGGGATATAAACGGAAGAAATGGACCAGTGACTTTAGGGAACCAGAGACTAACCATTGTACACAGTTAAAATATTGTGAGGAATGGTATGTGCGTCCTTAGCGCCATCTTTTGTGTCTTTTCGGGTTAAAGCAAAGCCCTCTTGCCCATTAACATAGCTAAAGAAGTAACTGCAAAACCTACCACCCTGTAGTCTATTCTAACTCACAGCGACCCAGTAGGACAAAGTAGCACTGTCTCTCATAGGGTTTCCAAGCCTGTAAACCTTACGAAGCTGCCTGCCACAGTTTTCACCTACGAGTGGCTGGTGGGTTTCAATCGCCCACCTTTTGATTATTGGCCAAAGGCTTAACCACTGCGCCATCAGGTACAAGCAGTCTCCAGGTTGCAAACAAGATCCTTTTTCTAAGTGTGTATTTGAGAATTTGTAGGTAAGTAGGAACTAGGTGGAACCAGGTTGCACTTTAATACAGGTAGGCTCAAGCCTTTTCTATGATTTAAAAGCTGCATTACAGCAAGTAAAGGTGATTGATGTGAATTTATTGTGAGAAGGGGTTGGTTCAGTCGTTTCATAGTGAGGGCTAATTGATAATACATTAAAAGGCAAGTAAGAGTTGCCCCTACCTCCGGGACGGTCTGCAACTGATAAAACAAACAAACAAAAACACAAAATAACTAAACTGTGCAACACTGGGGACTGCTATGGTTAAGGCTTTCCGTGCCATATGTGTTGACAGAACGCCTTAAGAATCTCTCTCCGCAATACACGCAGCCCCTGCCAGGCTGAATGACTGGGGCCAGCGCAGCTCACTGCACCACTGAAACCGCTGGGGTTGAAAGCCTACGTCGCATTCGGAGAGTATCCAATGTTTCTTCAAACAAAGGCACGATCTGGAGGCAATTTCGCGGGCCATTTTCCTCCTCGCGGCGCCAGCTTTGTCTCCCCGCCGATGTGAGGCTGGGGCTTGGAGGAAGCCAGCTGCGTGGCGGGGCGAGCGAGCTCGGAGCTTGGGCCGGCGTGGGAAGCTGCGCCGAGAAGCCGCTGTGGGTTTCCTGCAACCTGAGCGTGCCATTAGAGGAAGTTGGAGAGCTGCAGTTGAAAGAGATACCTGCAGCCTGCAAATCGGGTCTGGACTCGGACAACCTCTTCGTAGCGATTACTGTCGTACAAAGAAACTCAACCAGCCGGGGCGGCGGCGGCCTGGTGGGCTCTCCGTGTCAGGCTTCAGCGCCGCGCGGCCAGCTGCAGGACCGGCTAGGCGTCCACACCACCACTTCCCTCGGGTATCTGCAGGGTGGTGGGGCGGACAGGGGACGGGCACGCGGGCCTCTCCCGGCCAGGGACCCTGGGGGCACCCGGAGACTCGCACGCGACCCTGCGGTCGCCGCGGCCCCGACCCCCGACCCCCCCAGCCCCCGCCGACGTCGCCGCCCGCCCCCGCAAGTCGCGACTGGCTCGCGCCGGTCTCCAGCCCGGTTGTTGGCGGTTGGGGCGCAGTCGGCGGGCGGCCGCCCCGCCCCCGCCGCTTCTTCCCTCTGCCGGGGCGGTGGCGCTGTTGCTGCCGCGGCCTGTAAGGCAGTAACTCTTCTCCGCCCCAGCCCCTTCCTCCTCCTTTCTCTCCTCTCCCTCCCTCCCCGCCTCTCGGTCCCTAGCTCGAGTGAGTGTGGCGCGGCGGCGCGGGACGCAGCCTCGGCGCCTGCCGCGGCCCCGCGAGCCCGTTGGAAGACGCCGCCGCCTGTCCCCTCCCCCTGCGCTTCTCGGGGGAGCCGCCGCTGCCGCTGGGGAAGAAGAACGCAGAGGGGAGCCTAGGGACGGCGGCGGGAAAACGGGGAAGGGAGCTGAAGAGGGTTCGAGGGCGAGTCGGGAAAGCCAGCGAGAGGGACGGACGGAAGGACGGACAGCCCCACAGACGGCCCGGAGAAGGGGCCGCCAGCGAATCGGTACGGCGCGTCGGCTCCAGCTCGGGGCGGCGGCGGCAGCGCGGGCGAAGGGCGCGGCAGGCGCAATCCAGACAATAACCCCGCCGCCCGGTTCTGGGGGCGGTGGCAGCGAGGCGGAGGTGGCGGCCTAGCGCGGCCGAGGATTGCCGAGCACCCCGGCGGCATCTTGGCCCAGCCCGCCCGGGTTCCGTCGCCGTCCGGTGTGCGGGGCGCTTGGGGCCCTAGTCCGAGGCTCTCCGTGGACGCTCCCTCCCCTCCCCCTTCTCGGCGTGGGGAGCTGCTTTTCCGGGTTCCCCTGGACGGAGCTGGATCCTGCAGCTCGCCGAGGCAGGAAGTGAGTTTCGCACGGTAATTCCGGGCCGTGTCACGAGTGAAAAGTTTTTTGTTTTTCTTGCGGAGATCCAACTTGGGGCTGGGAAAGTCCTGCAAAACTCAGACCCGGAAACCAGTCCGCATCCCAACCCCCACCACAGCGACCTACTCCTCTTACTGCGGGAGGCCACTCCACATCCGCTCTCACCGGAGGGAGAAATTGGGCTGGTTCCTTAGTGACTCACGGAGGAAAGGAAATCATGTCAGGCGAAGCCTTGAACGAGCTGCCCTGAGACACTGCCCGACCGAAAGGTAAGTTTCACTAGAGTGTCAAGCCGCAAAGTTCATGGGCCTGGGAAGATTTGACTGCTTACCAGTTTTCCCCAAAGTTGCTCTGAATTCTGTTCAAATAGCGAATATATTTACTAACTGGTAGAGCTGAAGTGGTTTTTTTTCGGTCCCCCCCCACCCCCCTTTTTCTATTTCTTTTTCCTTTCCCTTCTGCCATCTGGTTGTTTTAAGAGGTTTTAAAAAATGCGGTGGGACGAAAAGTTGTCTGTAATCTGAAGAAAGAATGCCTTTGTTCTGCACAAGGTCCAGACGTTTTCGTTTTCCGGAACATATACAATGTATTTTTTTTTAATTGCTGAGTCTGGCGACTCTTGGAAGAAAGTTCGCTGCAGCGGGTGATTTGTTGTTCGAGATGGCTGCCGCATTTGTTTATACTGTTGCCGATTAATTTGGTTAATCGGATATAGAGATTTTATACCCTTATAAGTACATTTCATTGGATTTTATTAGCAAAAAACCTGGCAGCGTTGCCATTCTTACTGGGGTTTTTTCTGGGCGAGGAATACGCGTATATTTCTTTAGTGAAATCCTAACTTGTACCTTTCAGGTGTTTAGAACGCTGTAGTTTGTTTCTGTTTAATTGAAAGCAAGCTGTCTGTTCGTTTTTTCTTATAGTTTTCGTATTGGGAAGGAAAAGAAGGGGAGTAAAGGGGATTGAAATATGAACCCTGCTGGCGCTGGGCTGCTAACCGAAAGGTGGCCTCTCAGCGGGAGAAAGATGTGGCAGTCTGCTTCCCTAAAGAACCATGGCCATGGAACCCCTGTGGTTGGGACAGTAAGGTCATGTCCTTCGGGGTCATTATCAGCCACAATTGACAGAACGAACGCCAAAGAGGGCTGTGCACAGAGGGGACAGTCTACTTTTTTCTTGGAAGCACCTGTAACTTGTTGGGTTTGTTTGCGAGGACGACTTTGCAATTCATAACCGTATGTGTAGGGAGACAAGTACAACTCTGGAAATCTCATTGCTTTTGATTAAAAGTTGGTTTTTTGAATAAGGCACTGTTGACATTTTTGTGTGGGCACAAATGTTTTTTAGCAGGCTGCACTTAAGAAGGGGGATGGAATTCATGAAATATGGCACACATTCCACCAGTCAAGAGTTCTGAACCCTGTTGGGAACCAATGGATGACTTCGTCTTAGATCAGACGACTTTTGGTGGCCACAAACCCAAACAGTGGTGTTTTTGTGTGTGTGTTTAAGCTTAGCTTTCCCCTATACTTTCCTGGTAAAGGGAGGGGAAACACTATACTGTACTTTTGAGTAAATATTAGATAAATACAGTATTCTGTGGGGTGGTGGTTGGTGGTTGTGTGCCATTGAGTCTTTTCTGATTCAGAACGACTGGAAACCCACTATGCGGAACAGGTCTCCTTAAATATAAAGGGTTGCTTAGCTTGCTGTGAGACCTCAAGTAACTACCTGAAATCCTAGGGAAAATAGTTGACTTTCTTTAGTTCAAAGAAGAAAAATGGTAGGGAATTTTCTAATTTATGTTTTTACTATACATTGTCTTGATTTTTTCCCCCCAGAGCCTGGTCTCTGCACTTTTTATTTTCATTATCATTGGTAAGAGTTTGAGAACCACCAAGTAATTCTTGTTATGTCAAACTTAACTTTATCAAAGAATTTTAAATGCATTACTGATCTACTTTATGATTTTGGAACGTATCATTAGGCAGCGAAAGAGGTTATTCTTGGGCATCTCAAAGAGTGGAATAAAATAAGTGGCATTGAACTTCAGTTTCCTTATATGGCTTATACTTGGCCTCAGAGCAACACTGCTTTAATAGAGTAAGTCTTTTACAGGGACTTCACTTGGTGTAAATGTTTCTCTACATTAGTAAATTGTATTTTAAAAATTGTGACACTTAAAAATTTAAACCTGGTTTTAGGTATAGCTCTTGACTTTTTTTTCCACCCCCACCCCCACCACCGCCAGTATTAAGTTTAAAAGAGAGATGTTTACCTTTGTGTCTGTCTTAGGGTTCCCCCTCCCCCCACTACAAACAAGATACAATTTGTGGTTTACTTAGAATTCTGTTCCTTTAGTGTTGAATTTTACATTTTGTGGTTTATTCTTGTTAAGTATTTTCAAAACCTTCAAAAAATATTGTTACAAAGGTTTGAGAAGATAGAGTAATCAGTTTTAGGTAGACAGTAATCAGTTCAAATATTTAAATGGCTTCAAAATTTGGATACTCTTCTTAGTATTGTGGGGTTTCTTAGGTTAAATTAGCAAATACAGAGTACTCCCAAAGAGCTTTGCGTGTTGTTGCTATGTGTTACTAAGTTAGTTCTAATTCATAGCGACCCTGTGTAGGGTTTCTGAGACTATGAGTCTTTATGGGAGCAAAAAAATTTGCATCTTTCTCCTGCAGAGAGTTTATATAGTCTGCTGGGTTCAAACCACTGACCTTGTGATTCACAGTCCAGTGCTTATCCTGTAGAGCCAGTGCATTCCCCAGTGCTTTGCTTATATTGCACAAAATACACAGTTAATGGCTGTTTGTTGAACGTAATTATGTTTTCATTAGTGATATACTTAAAGTCATCCTTCAGCTAATAATTCAAGTATTAAGATATGATTCAATAGAAATAATTATGATAAGCACTCTGAAACAGTAAACCTACTTAGAAAAAGTAGATCACACTGTGATCAAACTATTGCAAATTGTTCATGTATTAAAGTTTATAGAAAGTTAATATGGAAACCAAATGTTTATTGCATATTATTTCTTAATGATGTGATCACCATAACTAAAGATATTTTACATATATGAATTTGTAAGTCTCTAAAATTCTGTTATTTTAGGCATGTTGCTATTTAGCTATTGGTAATAATACCTTACATTTAACAAGCACACTTTGAAATTTCAGAAAACTATGTTTATATCTTAGTCATTTATTTTAAAGTGTCTTATAGATTATGCGATTCAGACATTAGAAATAAATGATGACAATGCTTTTGCTTATAAAGCATTTGGAATTATGAAGAATTTTAGTGACAGATAAAAAGTTTTTTTTTTTTTGGTAATTGCTTACATTTTCATTTTAACTTTGCCCTGCTCATCCATTTCTATATCTGTTCTTGCTTTATGGTTTGTTTTTTTCTGTGAACACTCTTATAAACCCTTAATACTGTCTTTTCTCTTTCCTGTACCTATGTTTGTTGTTGTTGTTAAGTGCTGTTAGGTTGGTTCCAACCCATGGCGACCCTGTATACAGTTTCCGAAGAGCAGCTGTTGAGCTTGAAATGACAACCTTGTGGTTCAAACCAAGTTTACAGTCCAGCACATTAATCCACAGCACCACACCAGGACTCCATACCTATGTTTGGTGGTGGTGGTGGTGGTAGTTTGCTGTGGAGTTGGTTGCAACTCATAGCGACTCTATATAAGGTTTCCAAGGTTGTAAATCTTTACTGGAGCAGAAAGCCTCATTTTTCTTCTGCAGAACGGCTGGCAGTTTCGAACTGCTGACCTTGAGGTTAGCAACCCGACTTGTAATCAGTACACTACTAGAGCTCCTTGTACCTACGTTTGGTGATGGTTATGTGTCGTGGAGTTGGTTCTGACTCACAGCGACCCTGCATAGGGTTTCCGAGGCTGTAAATCTTTACAGGAGCAGAAAGCCTCATCTTTCTCCCGCGGAACAGCTGGTAGTTTCGAACTGCTGACTTTAAGATTTGCAGCCCTATTCGTAATGACTGTGCTACCAGAGCTCCTTATGGTTATGTGCTGTGGAGTTGGTTCTGACTCATAGCAACCCTCTACAGGGTTTTCGAGGCTGTAAATCTTTACGGGAGCAGAAAGCATCATCTTTCTCCTGCGGAACAGCTGGTAGTTTTGAACTGTTAACCTTGCGATTCACAGCCCGGTTCACAGCCCGATTCGTAACCACTATGCTACCAGAGCTCCTTTAGGTGTTCACAATAGAGATTATTCAGTTTTTTAATACAATTTGCTGCTTACAGAAAATGTATACATGAATTATGCTGTATAATATCTACTTAAAAATTTTCTAAGGAAATACACTCAGCACTTCTACTTTTCTGTGATATATTCCACATTATTTGAATTTTGCTTTTTTGGCGTGCCTTAGAGGAAGACCCCCAGTGAGATGGATTGGTGGCAACAATGATGAGGTTGGCCCAGAATCGGGCAGTGTTTCGTTCTGCTGTGCATAGGGTCTCTATGAGACTCCATGGCACCTAGCAAGAACAACAGCAATTGTCATTATTTCTGTTGAATCATACTATTCCTTTAGCTTTCTCCTCTTACCCACCACTGCCATTGAGTCGATTCTGATTCGTAGTAACCTTGTATAGGGTTTCTGAGGCTGTCAGTCTTTACTGGAGCAGAAAGCTTCATCTTTCCCACACAGTGACTGATGGCTTTGAGCTGCCAATTATACAGTTAGCTGTCCCACACCAGGGCTCCTTTTCTCCTCTTGAGTTGTTTCTGAGACTTATTAGTAACACTGTATAGGGTTTCCAAGGAACAGTTTGAACTACTGACCTTATGACCCTACAGCATCACACTAGGATTCCTTTCTTCTCTTGTTAAGTGTCATTGAGGAGGTTCCAACGCATAGCAATCCTGTATAGGGTTTCCAAGGAGTGACTAGTGAGTTTGAACCGCTGAACTTGCGGTTCACACCGACCTTTCAGTCCAGTGCTTTATCCCATAGTGCCACACCAGAATTCTTTTCTCCTCTTGCTGTTCTTGTTGTTGTTAAGTGCTGTCAAGTCGGTTCCAACTCTTAGTGACCCTGTATAGGATTTCTGAGGCTGTAAATCTTTAGGGGAGCAGAAAGCCTCATCTTTCCCCCACAGAATAAATGGTAGTTTTGAACTGCAGACCTTGAGGTTAGCAGCCCAAATCGTAACCACTGTGCTACCAGAGCTCCTTTTTCTCTTCTTGGGTTTCCTAATTATAAAGAAATCTAGCTCTTATTCAGGAGTCCTGGTGTGACCTGTAAGATAAAAAAAACTGGACTGTAAAGTCCATTTGAGCCACAAAGTTGGTGGTTCAAACCTGTCAGCCACTCCTCGGAAACCTTATAGAGGGATGCTGTGAGTCAGAACCAGCTTGATGGCATTCAACAACAAGAAGCTCTTATTACATTTTCTGATTACTTTATTGTTGTTATATGCCATTGAGTTGGTTCTAATTCATAGCGACACTGTAGGTTTCCAAGGAGCAGCTGGTAGGTTTGAACCACCGACCTTGTGGTTCAAACCTTGCCATCTAGTGCATTATCCTGCAGCACCACATAGGGACTATTTATTTTAATTTCCTATTTTCTAATTACTTTAGCTTCCTGTTTTTATAGTTAGCTTCATTTGCTTCCCTTATTTTCTCCATGTTCATCTCTGTTGTTTAATTTGTTGTTTAAATTATATTGTTGCCATTCCCATCTTTTTAACTTGTGAATTGATTGAAGGTTTGCAGATAAGATCATCAGTTGTACATTCAACAGATCATACATTTGTTTCATTTAAGTGATTACATTTCCCTACGTGCCACAATAGTTACCCTGCTTCCTCCCTGTGGTTCCCATTTGTTTCCAGCTACCTTCTTGTCTCTTCTCAACTTTGTCCCTAGGAAAATGTTGTCCTTTTAATTTTGAATAATTGACCTTGCCATGGTGAGCATTCCTCATTTGTGTTGTTGTCCCTCCCTATAAACCTGTCCACTGCTTGGGTAAAAATTGGGCCACCAGGATGATTTCTAAAGGTAATACAGAAACGACTGCAATCATACATTGACGGAGAACTTCCAGAGGTTCAAGCTGGATTCAGAAGAGGCCGTGGAACGAGAGATATCATTGCTGATGTCCGATGGATCTTGGCTGAAAGCAGAGAATAT
>NW_006408675.1:7450487-7452265 GCF_000296735.1 Chrysochloris asiatica | reverse complement strand
GTAGTGAGGTTGGCCCAGGATCGGACATTGTTTTGTTCTGCTGTGCATGGGGTTGCTATGAGTCGGTTCCGACTCGATGGCACCTGACAACAACAACAACATCTGGGACCCTCTACTGTGATTCCTATCAGGCCAGTTGATAGTAGCCAGGCACCATCTAGTTCTTCTGGTCTCAGAGTCGTGGAGACTGGTGTTCACCTGTTCATTAGTCTGTTGAACTAATTGTGATTCCATGCCTCTTCAGTTTTTATAACTCTTCTTTCTTCCACACATGGAGAGACCGATAGTGACAACTAATCATGGGCTTTCAAGATCCAGAAGCTACTCTCCTAATAGGATGTAGAACATTGTTTTTGTGGGCTATGTTATGCCAATTGACCCTGGTGTCACCTGAGACTGTGGTCTTGAGCCCCCAGTCCCATAAACTAATTGCCTTAGGATGTTGAATAATATCTAGGATGTTTTCATCATTTTGCCCACTGTGTGCTCCACTACATTTATAGTTACGTTTGCAGGAAAGGTAGGTTGTTGTTGTTAAGTGCTGTCAATTTGGTTCTGACCCATAGCGACCTTGTAGATGGTTTCCAAGGAGCGGCTGTTGAGCTTGAACTGCTGACCTTGTGGTTCAAACCGACTTTGCAGTCCAGCACATAAACCCACAATGCCACACCAGAACTCTGGAAAGGTAGAGACTTATGTACAAATATCCTTTTTCAAACTCTTATATGTTTATAGGATATATAAGTATGTGTATCCCATACTTTCCTCTCTTACCCATTCATCCTATGTTTCATTCCATGTATCTATTCACAGAACACTGTTGTTCCAAGCTGGTGTATGTATCATTGTTTATATCTATCCCCTTTAGCCCATGCATACCTTCCTGTGTCTTCACCTATCTTCCTTATTCTTCCACCACCACCACCCCTTCTTGTGCATTGCCCTCCCCTCAGTGGAGCTAACATGTGTCTACCCTCTAGCCAGTGAATTACTCTCCCCTCCCTCTTACCCCTGGTAACCATCAAAGAAAGTTTCTTTTAGTCTGGAAAACTTTTTTATAAAACTTTTACAATAATGGTCTCATACAATATTTGCTCTTTCACGATTGACTAATTTCACTCACCATAATGTTCTCCAGGTTCATTCAAATTATGATGTGCTTTGCAGATTCATTGTTATTCTTCAAGGTTGCATCATATTCCATTGTGTATATGTACCAACAATGTTTGTTTATCCGTTCTTACGTTGAAAGGCACTTAGGCTGTCTCCATCTTTTTGTTACTGTGATTAGTGCTTTGATGAATATCGGTGTACATCTGTCTACTCTTGTCCTGGCGCGTATTTCTTGTGGATTTATACCAAGTAGAGAAATTGCTGTATGCCATAGTATTTCTAGTTCCAGTTTACAGAAGAAGTGCCATACCATTCTCCAGAGAGGTTGAACCATTTTATAGTCCCTCTAGCAATGTAAGATGGTCCCAGTCTCTCAACACCTTGACAGCATTTGTTGTTTTCTATTTTTTGAACTTCAGTGTGAGATATCTCTTTGTTGTTTTGATTTGCATCTCTCTAAAGCCTAATGATCATGAAAATTTTTGAAGTCCATTTTATTTTAATGTTTATGTGAGTTTTTATTCATTTATTTATTTATTTATTAAGGTTTTTATTGTGGATTGAGTGAAAGGTTACAGGGCATACCATCAGTTTTACATTCAGCAAATCATACAGCTTGTTTCATCACAATGATTACATCCCCCTTCATGTACCATCAGTTAACA
>NW_006408675.1:7446169-7447782 GCF_000296735.1 Chrysochloris asiatica | reverse complement strand
TAATCTTCCTCTAGTCAAGTTCTGGTTATTGAACCATCGAGGCTAGATCAAATGGGTACTATCTGCAAGTTTGGATATTCTTAAGCATCTCCCCTCACTTCATATCAGCTGGATGCTTCACTTTCAGCTCTAGCCCTATGAGGCTATGTCCTTGTCCAAAGGCTTTAAGTGTCCTCAGGTCTCACCACACTTTGGACCAACCAGCCCTTCCACTTCTCTTTTCATCTCCAGGTCAACAAGAGTCAAGGGACTGTGGTTGAACTCAGCCCATTTCTTTATTGCTGCCTTTCCCCTTCTTCCACTCACCAGTAGACCAGTGTGGTTGCCAGCAAGCTTACATGCTTTTATTTGTGTGTTCCCTTTGAGTTTCAGTCTTAGAGGGGGGTGTGTCCTGAAGGAACTTGATTGCTTGCCTTGATGTCTTCCTGGAGAACAGCTTGCTTATTCTTGTAGTAGCCAGTCATGCTGACATTTTTGTTTTGGGTTTTTCCTGATGATCTTTCTTTGAAGATGTATCTTGTGTCACTGTAGCTGTTCCAGGCTGGTCTGCTTGTCCTTTCTAGTGGGAATGTCCCACCTCATAAGGTCTGGATGGGACTCAAGATTCCACCTAAGGTCCTATACACTGTAAAGGCTTTGCATGAGACCTATTTCACTGGGAAAGTTCTAGAACCCCTTTTAGGTATTCCAATCGGTTGTAGGCTGAAGACGGGCTTACAAGTTTTCTCTAATCATGTTTTCCAACATTCCTTTGTATCCCACTCCAGTGTCTATTTTACAGTAGTAGGCAGGGGAAGCTAATATTCATAAGACAGTCAAGCATTTTAGTATTATTTGTCCTCTTCAAGCTATACCTAGATCCCTATATTCCAGAGCCCTGTTGTTCCAAGGTTGAACATGCATCACTGTTTACCTCTGTCCCACTTAGGCCATGCAAACCTGTCTCAGTGTTCCCCTATCTGTCTTGTTCTTCTGCCATCTCCCTCTTGTTGTATTGCCCTCCCCAGTACCCAAACTAAACCCCCACCCCAACCCCATTCTTGTGATTACTTTGTTGTTGTTAAGTTCCATTGAGTCGGTTCCAACCCATAGCAACCCTGTATAGAGTTTCCGAGGAGCAGCTAGTGAGCTTGAACTGCCGACCTTGCAGTTCAAACGGCTTTGCAGTGAGATGCGTTAACCCACAGCACCACACCTTATATTTCATTAATTCTTCCCTCCGTTTAAGACAGTCTTCGTAAGGAGCTCTGGTAGCGTAGCGTTTACGAATTGGGCTATGAACCGTGAAGTCAGCAGTTTGAAACTACCAGCTCTTCTGTGGGAGAAAGATTAGGCTTTCTGCTCCCGTGAAGATATACAGCCTCAGAAACCCTGTACAGGGTCGCTGTGAGTCGGAACTGACTCCACGGCACATAACAACAACAACAATAATTTTATCCTGTAATTTACCTGACCTTCCCACCACCTGGATCTCTGTTCCTCTGCATTTACCTTCTTTCACATTGTAGTTGTTTTGATCATAGACTGACCTCTCAGATCCTTTGTTCTTAAATAATTTTATTCTGTTTTTGACTCTTCCATTTGTCGATTGCGTTCAGGGTGATGCTGCCATG
>NW_006408675.1:7440935-7444709 GCF_000296735.1 Chrysochloris asiatica | reverse complement strand
AAAAAAAAAAAGAATGTCCACATCTTTATCTCCACGGTTCTGTCAGGCATCTGTGGCTGCTCTTATCCTTCCCCCACTTGGCCTCTCTCAAGATGGCGGCTCCGGGAGCAGTTCAATGTCTTGAATTAGAAAGTAATGGATTGCTTGCTTCTGCTACAAATTCCTCTAGCTGTAAGCCTTCCAGCCTTCTAAATATACCTTTATATGTGTTTCAAAATTCTGCCATCATCCCCTGAGCCTGCTTGGTCCATTATTCTGTGTTGTTGCTGACAGAGCTCTTCACTGCACTACTACCCCATCCGCCATCTTGTTTGTTTTTACCAAGTCCATGTTTTTTAATATTTCAAAAAATTATTCAAAACAATAGGAAAATTTATTTGATGAGACTCATTTAATTCTGATTAGCCTTTTTACATTCCAATTTGGATTATATATCACTTTTAATTTGATTACTTTCTTTCCTTATTTCTCTTTTTTTTTAATGTCTCCAGAATGACCTTATTTAGTTACTGTTACAATATGATCCTTATTGTTTCCACATCAAGTTGTTATGGGTCTTAAATTAAATCTCTGTAATCCCTCTACCTTCTTGTTTTCTTATGCGTTTGACCTTTTAAATCTTACAAGCTTATTTCTTTATTCTTTCCTTTTCTACTTTGTACCTTTCCTTCCTGCCCTACCTCACAAGCTTGATGTCTTCTCTGTTGTTAACAATGCCGTTGAGTCGACTCCAGCTCATAGCGACCCTGTATGGAGTTTTCAAGGAACGGCTGGTGAGCTTAAACCACCAACCTTGTAGTTCGCAGTCCAGTGCTGATCCTACAGTGGCACATCAGGAGTCCACATATTAGAGTTGTTGTTAAGTGCCGTAGAGTCAGTTCTGACTCATAGTGACCCTGCATAGGGTTTCCGAGGAGCTGCTGGTGAGTTTGAACTGCTGACCTTGTAGTTAGCAGTCCATTGCCATTCTAACATATTAGATTGTTGCTGTTAAGTGCCATAGAGTTGGCGCTGACCTATAGTGACCCTGTATGGGATTTCCAAGGAGCAACTGGTGGGTTTGAACTTGAGGTTCGCAGACCAATGTTTATACCAGTAGTTCAGCATATTAGAATGTTGTTGTTGCTAAGTGTTGCTGAGTCGGTTCCAACCTATATAGAGTTTCTGAGGAGTGGTTGATGGGTTTAAACTGCCAAACTGGTGACTCAAACTGACCTTGGCATCCAATGCCAAGGACTTCTAGCGATCCTATATAGTGTTTCTGAGGAGCAGCTGGTGAGTTTGATCTGCTGACCTTGCAGTTCAAATTGATCTTGAGGTCAAGTGCTTGTCCTGTGGTGCCACAGTTTCTGTCAAGTCAGTTCTGACTCATGATGATCCCATGTATTACAGAATTATTGTTGTTGTTGTTGTTAAGTGCTGTCGAATCAATTCTTTATGCAACCCTGTATAGAGTTTCCAAGGAGCAGCTAGTGAGCTTGAACCACCAATCTTGCAGTTCAAATCCACTCTGCTATCCGGCTCATTAACTCCCAGCACCATCAAATAGAGTTTTTTTCTTGGCTTGGGGCAAATAGTTAAGCACTTGACTTAAAACTGGAGGTTTGGACCCACCTGGTGTGGCACTTTAGGATAAGTACTGGACCACAAGGTCAGTTTGAACTGCGAGGTCGGCATTTTAAATTCATCAGCAGCTCCTTGGCAACCCTATACAAGGTTGGGCCCAACTCGACAGTATTTAACACCACCACCAAAGAGGTACCTCAAAAGACAGTGTTAGTGATTTGCTTTTTAAAGCTTGTAGCATTGAAAACCCAATGGAGCACTCTTGTAGCGTAGTGGTTACAAGTCAGGCTGCCAACCTCAAGGTCAGCAGTTTGAAACTACCAGCAAGCAGTTCAGCAGGAGAAAGATGAGGCATTCTGCTCCCGTAAAGATTTACAGCCTCAGAAACCCTGTGCAGGGTCACTATGAATTGGAACTGACTCCACGGTACTTAACAACAACCTTCTGATACACATGGGGTTTCCATGAGTCAGAATTGAGTAGACGACAACTAACTGTAAAATCTTCACAACACATGACTTACCTTTTTTTCTACATCATTACTTAAGTGGTCAAACCACCAACCTTTAGGTTAGTAGTCAGACACAAGCAATTTGTACCACATGATGACATTTCTCTTATCACAGTGTCCCTAGATTTTGAAATTATGTTTCTGTGTGTGCTTTCTTGAACTTTATCACCCACTTTATTCTTGAGCCACTTCTGGCTCCAAAGAGATCTGATTTTTTTCCGGGTATCTGGATGTAGACTTTGCTAGGCTTTATAAATGATAGTTTATAAGACTATAGAAAACAAGTGTACTTAACATTTATGCTGATAAAATAACTCTACTTATTTGAAAATTATCTATGAATTTAGTAATATAGAATGTAGTAGAAAAACTAGAAAATATTCGAATTAAGACTTCTAATCAATCAAAAAGGAATATAATGAAATCGGTGATTTCATTTATCGGGACATTCTTATTCAGAGTTCATTTACTGTTGTATGAAGTGAGCTTAGTTTCCTGAGTCATTGGTTTCTTAGAAGAAGTAAGAAAGATAAGTGAATTGCAGCATCATGAAGTAATGGCTACAGTCTTAACAGGAGGGAGTAGGAAAAATGGAAAGAAGACGGAATGACTTAGGAAATAGAGTAGTTTGGATTACTTTACTTTTGGACAAAGTGCATTATACATTTCATTTGTCCTTAGGAGGATTCACTCTGTTATAATTACAAGTAATAGTAATAGCCCTAAGGTAGCTATTTACATACTTTTTTGTCTTGTTGTTGTTGTTAAGTGTCATCCAGTCCTTCCGACCCATAGCGACCCATAGGGATTCCAAGGAGCAGCTGGTAAGCTTCAGCCACTAACCTTGAGGTTCAGACCAACGTTGCAGTCCAGCACATTAACCCACAGTGCCACACCAGGCTTCCATTGGTCTTCAAATCCCTTTAAAAACAACAACAAAACCAAACTCAGTGCCATGGAGTAAATTCTGTCTCATGGAAGTTTTGTGTATTAACAGTAAAACTGCCTTGTGAGAGTTTCTTGACTGTAATTTTTTTTTTTTTTCCTTTAAGTTTTTATTGTGGATTGAGTGAAAGTTTACAGGGCAGACCATCAGTTTTACATTTAACAAATCCTACGACTTGTTTCATCACAGTGATTGCAATCCTCTCCATGCACCATCTGTCAACAGTATTTCTCTCCATTCACTTTAGCTCTTTTTATTTTTTTAAACATTCAGGCATATATAATAATTTACACCACCAAAGGGCACATTCTGTAAATCTGCCTCCTGGCTGCCAGCATTCAGTCCCTCTCCTCCCATGAATCTAGAGTCCTCAGTCGCTCCCTCCCTCCATGTCCCCATCTCTTGCCTCCATCTCTGGGTCCCTGCTTCTCTGGGTAAGGTCCTGCATTCCGCTTGCACTCTTCTCCCCTGATGGTCCCAGGGTCCTTTGTTTCTGGACTGTAAGATTAACTGCTCCCCCATTTTTGTTACAAAACTTCTGCCTTTACGATTGTGACAGTTGCAATTAGTCATGATAACAATTACTCACTATTGAATCATAAGATTTTTATCCCCATCTCTTTTAAACAGACCCATCTAGACAAGATGACAGCTATTCAGTGGGGACCCCATCTTTCCCCACACACTCTTAAACTAAACTCCCTCTTGAAACCTTGTCAGCCAGTCACTTCGTGCCTTTATTGCCTCCTCA
>NW_006408675.1:7436268-7439525 GCF_000296735.1 Chrysochloris asiatica | reverse complement strand
AGAAGGAGAGGAAGACCCCCAACGAGATGGATTGGCCAGGTGGCAGCACTGATGGACTCAAGAGTGGCAGTGGTAGTGTGGTTGGCCCAGGATTGGACATTGTTCTGCTGTGCATGGGGTCTCTATGAGTCGGTTCTGACACCTGAAACAACAACAAAAACATTGCTTCACATTCAATATTAAGTCATGTATAGTCTGCTTGAGAATTAACTAAAAAAAATTTTTTTTCTGCTTCATTAAAAATAGTCTTAAATAAAAGTGACATTTAAAAAGAGATGTGGGACTATGTGGTGACAGTGCCCAGTAGTGTTATCCATCTTTGTTTTTGCACCAGCAGTATAAAATGGCCAGTTGACTGGAAGAGATCGATATCTTTGTTCTTTCCAAAGAGAGGTGACCCAGCAGAATACAGAAATCATTGGACAGTGTCAATATTGAATGCAGGGAATTTTTTGCTAAAGTTAATACAAAAACGGCTGCACCCATACATGGACAGAGAAATTCCAGAGGTTCAGGCTGGATTTATAAGAGGACATGGAACTAGGGATATCATTGCTGACATCAGATAGGTCTTGGCTGAAAGCATAGAATGCCAGAAAGATGTTTACCTGTGCTTTATTGACTATGCAAAGGCTTTCGATTTTGTGGATCATGACAAACTATGGGTAACACTGTGAAGAATGAGTATTCCAGAACACTTAAGTGTGTCTATGAGGAATCTGTACATAGATCAAGAGGCAGTTGTTCAAACAGAACAAGGTACCACCGAATGGTTTCCAATGAGGAAAGGTGTGCGACAGGGTTGTATTCTTTCACCATACTTTTATTCAATCTGTATGTTGAGCAAATAATCCAAGAAGCAAAGAAAAGCATGGCATTAGGATTGGAGGAAGACTGATTAACAACCTGTGATATGTCGATGATACAACCTTGTTTGCTGAAAGTGAAAAGGACTTAAAATACTTAACTGATGAATATCAAAGACCACAGTGTTTGGTATGGGTGGCATCTCAACTGTAAAGAAAACAGAAATTCTCAACATTGGACCAATAAATAACATTCATATAAATGGAGAAAAGACTGAAGTTCTTAAAGACTTCATATTGCTGAGATTGACCCTCAACACTCATGGAAACAGCAGTCAAGCAATCAAACAACGTATTGCATTAGGCATATCTGCTGCAGAAGACTTCTTTAACTTGTTGAAGACCAAAGATGTCAGTTTGAGGACTAAGGTGCACCTGAGTCAAGCCATGGTATATTCAGTAACCTTATATGCATATGAAAGTTTGACAGTGAATCCTGAAGGCTGTAGAGGAGTTGATGCATTTGAGTTGTGGTGTTGACATAGAATATTGTAAGTACCATGGATTGCCAAAAGAACAAACCGATCATGCTAGGAGGAAGTACAGCCAGAACGCTCCTTGGAAGCCAGGATGACCAGACTTTGTCTCACATACTTCAGATATATTTTCAGGAAGGACCAGTGTCTGGAAAAACATATCATGTTTGGTAAAGTGGAGGATTGGAGAAAAAGAGGAAGACCCCCAACAAGATGGATTGGCATAATGGTGGCAGCAATGGGCTCACAAAGAATGTGAGATTGGTGCAGACTGGGCATTGTTTTGTTCTGTTGTGCATAGGATCTCTATGAGTTGGTGCTGACTGGATGGTACCTAACAACAAGAACATAGAATGTCATTGTAATGGAAAAAGGCAAATGACATATTAGTATTATTATGGAAATAGGTTTTACCTTAAATTGTTGTTGTTAAGTGCTGTCGAGTCGGATCCGACCCATAGCGACCCTGTACAGGGTTTCCGAGGAGCAGCTAGTGAGCTTGAACCGCTGACCTTGCAGTTCAAATGGCTTTGCAGTCTGGGCATTAACCCATAAATACCCATCCTTTAATAGTGTTTCGGGGAATACCAGGAGCCAGGGTTCCCACTGCCTGTGGACGCCACTTTGAGAATTTAGATGAATGTTGGGATTTATGGAGTTTTAATTATTTCTTCTATTTTTCTTTGTATTTTGGTCTTGCATTCTTGTGAACCCTGAGGCTTGATCTTTTATCACACTTACTTCATCTTCAGTTATTTTATTCCACTTAAAAAGTATGTTTCTAAGACTTTTTTTTTTTTTTTTTTTTAATGTTTTGAACATTTTGAACATTGTCGGTCTGAGGAAAGTTTGAAGAGCACAAATGATTCCCATACAACAGTGTATCCACGTTTTGCTTCATGACATTAGTTGCAATTCCCTCAACTCTACCCACTCCCTCCCTGAGATCCTTATTTCCATTCTTCTTCTTTCCTTTCCCTTCCTACCTTCTGAACTTTGTTTTGTTTTGGGGCAGATGCTGCCCTTTTAAGTCTCATAATTGATTGTTTGTAGGAGTACATTCCTCACAGATGTTGTTCACTTTATAAGCCTGTTTGTTGTTTGGCAGAAAGGGGCTCTTTAGGGATGGCTTCAGTTCCATGTTTGAAGGGTGTCTTAAGGGTCATAGTTTGGGGGTCTGTCAGTCCCTATCAGACAAGTAAGTCTGGTCTTTTAGTTATGATTTTGAATCTTACTCTACATTTTTGTTCTACTCTGTCAGGGACCTTCTGTTGTGATTCTGATCAGGTTGTAGTGGTAGCCAGACACTTTCTGGTTCTTCTGGTGCTGTTGTATTCTTACAGGAATACATTTTTATTTTGTAGTTTCATTTTGGATGAAAATGTTACCATTTTGGATTTCTGGTGTGGCACTGTAGAATCAGCACTGGACTGCAAACCACAAGGTTGGCAGTTCAAACCCACCAACTGCTCCTTGGGAACTTTGTTCAGGGTCTCTGTGAGTCGGAACTGACGACAATAACAAATACGACTATCTCTGAGATATTATTGTAACATTAGTTTCTATTTCCTATATTAACACTGTTAACTTTATTGTGTTTGGCATATCTATTATGATTTTGGTTTTTCTTCACATGTTAGATTTTCCATAATGGTTAAAGTTTTATATTATAGTCTAGACAAAATGATATTGGTCATTTAAGTGTATTTCCATAGCGTAAGTGAACTCTTGTTCATGTACCTTTGCCAATTAGATGAGGAAAGGGAGGAATATTTAGCTGTAATTTCTCCTTTAGGGTGTGTGGGTAGTTGGTTCTACCTAAGTATTAGATTGCCCACAGTATAGAGAACTGTACTGGAGACCTTACCCATACTGGAGTCTGCCACTGTAGCAAGGAATTAGTGCTGCTTTTCTA
>NW_006408675.1:7428029-7435773 GCF_000296735.1 Chrysochloris asiatica | reverse complement strand
TACTCCCGTAAAGATTTATACCCTCGGAAACCCTGTACAGGGTCGCTATGGGTCGGAACCGACTCGACGGCACTTAACAACAACAACCATCAAAATCAGGTCACTAAGTGAATATATTACCTACTTATACTTTATTCAAATTTTGCCAGTTGACCCAATAATGTCTGTTAGAGCAAAAGGATCCAGTTTAGAATCATGAATTACATTTACTTGTCACGTCTTTAGGTTCCTTTAATCCATAACTATTTGTCTTTCACTTGTATGGCCTTGACATGTTTGAAGATGATTATTTTTAAGTTATTTTAGGAACTCCTGGTTTTTGTAGTTAACACATCTGTCATTTTGTTGAATACCCCTCAATTTGCATTTGTCTGGCATTTTTGTTTTTCATGGTGAGATTTCTGTTATTAGATTTTTGGCTGGTGATACAGGAATTTTACTTCTTAGGGCATTTCACCAGGTGACAGACTATTTCAATTTGTCATGTTACTGATGTTACTCACTTTGATTATATGATGGTTGTAATTCTTAGGCTTCTTCATTCTATACTCTTTTCCCACTTGTAATGAAAAATTATTGTGGAAAGATAGTTGGAAACTGAAAATATTCTGTTCTTTCATCAAACTTTACATTTGTTCATTTATTTACATTGATGTAGATGCAGTCCTGGTGTGGTCCTGTAGGGTAAGCATTGGACCAAAAGGTCAGTTTGAATTGCAAGACCAGTGGTTCAAACACACCAGCTTCTCCTTGGAAACCCTATACAAAGTTGCTGTGACACAGCATTTAGCAACAACAACATATAGAATCATGGTTTCTTCTGAATATAATGCATGTCTTGTTGAACCTCCAGCCTTGCAGTTAGCGGTCCAGTGTTTATACTAGAGTTTGGAATCAATAAAGGAAAGCACAGTTGCATCAAAGTCATTGCACTCATAATAAAATTAGGCTCTAGCATTATTTCTAGAAGGAAATTGCTCAACAGGACATGGATTATATTCAGAGATTCATAATCCATTGTCATTTATTTTGATGCTGAAATTGTTCCATTGTTTGCTAGTAAGAATCCTTTCTAACTGATTTTTCTACTTTTTTAAAAAGATGTCTCTTACTTTTTTGGGCACTTCCTTGCTTCCTTAGCATAGTACATTGTTCCTGACTTATTTTAGTAGGAAAGAAGCCAAGACCTGACAATTGCATGTGCTTATTGATCCTGGGATATTGCTCTTCCCAGGCCTTACTAATATTAAGAGCTAGGAATATGAGGGTCCTTCAGAAAGTTCCTGGAAAAACTCCATTATCTTTTCATTCCATTTTTCCATGAACTTTTTAAGTCTCTTTATATTTGTAGTGTGTATGCTCACACGGCCACATTCACATACATTTGCATCTATATTTATTTCTATTCTTAGTGAAAACCATGAGTTCACAATAATATATCCAGATGTAGTCTACTATCATAGGGATTTAGTTTTGTTTTTTCCCTTTCTATGTTTGAAACATTTCTGACAGTAACAATTATTTTTGTTTCTATACTCTTTTGTTAAGGGAGATGAGGTAAACATTTGGTCTGACAGATGTTTTAAGCTAGAAGCGCCCATCTAGCAGAATTCTAAAGTGATAAAATTCTAAAACTTTAAAAGATAAGCTATAGTTTTGGTAGAATGCATTCCAGTGACATATTTTATTCCTTAGTAATTCCAGACTATGATGTGAAAGCTCTACCACTCGTCAGTCACTTTGTCGTACTGTGGTGGCTTATGAGTTGCTGTGATTCTGAAAGCTATGCCACCAGTATTTTAAATACCAGCAGGGTCACCCATGATGGACAGGTTTCAGATGAGCTTCCAGACAAAGACAGACTAGGAAGAAAGAGTGATGACCTACTTCCAAATATTTAGTCACTGAAAATCTTATGAGTAGCAGAGAAACACTGTCAGACATAGTGCTAGAAAATGAGCCTCTCAGGTTGGAAGGCACTCAAAATGCGACTGGGGAAGAGCTGCCTCCTCAAAGTAGAGTTAACCATGATGACGCTAATGGAATAAAGCCCATGGGAGAAATAGCCTACGGAACTTCATTTCCTGATGGGGCACAACTCAAAATGAAGAGAAATAGCTGTACACATCCATTGAAAATTGGAACATGGGCTGTACGAAGTACGAATCTAGGAAAATTAGAAATTTTCAAAAATGAAATGGAACGCATAAATGTTGCTATCTTTTTAGGCATTAGTGAGCTGAAATGGACTGGTATTAGCCATTTTGAATCTGACAACCACATGGTTTACTATGCCGGGAATGACAAATTGAAGAGGAATGGTGTTGCTTTCGTTCTCAAAAAGAACATATCCAGATCAGTCATGAGGTACAACGCTGTCTGTGATAGGATAATACCCATGCGCCTACAGGGAAGCCCAGTTAATGCCACTATTCAAATATACGCATCAACCACTAAAGCCAGTGAGGGTGAAATAGAAGAATTCTACCAATTTATTCCATCAGGAATTGATCAAACATGCAATCAAGATGTATCGATCGTTTGTGGTGATTAGAATGCAAAGGTTAGGAGCAAAGAGGAAGGATCAGTAGTTGGAAAATATGGCCTTGGTGATAGAAATGATGCTGGAGAATGCATGATGAAATTCTGCAAAATCAGTAATTGGTTCATTTCAAATACCGTCTTTAGACAGCATAAGAGATGACTATGCACATGGATCTCGCCAGAGGGAACAAATAGAACTCAGATTGACTACATCTGTGTACAGAGACGATGGAAAAGCTCCATGTCATCAGTCAACACAAGGCCAGAAGCAGATTGTGGAACCGACCATCAATTGCTCATATGCTTCTTTTTAATCATAATCTCCTGCTCTCCCAGCAGTTCTGGGTTGATCTGCATGTCTTTTCAAATGCAAATATCCCAACTCTGAAGGTTCTGGGTAGGGTTCAGGATTCCACCTAACAGCCCCGTACGCTACAAAGGTTTAAGCAAAAAGCCTGTTTTTTTCCGAGCAAGTTCTAACTCCCATTTTAGCAAATCTAATTACATGTTCTTTGTAATCATCACACCTAATATTCTGATGTGGCACTGCTGGCTAATGTGCTGGACCGCAAGGTCCATTTGAACTGTAAGATTGGAGATTCAAGATCACTAGCTACTCCTCAGAAACCCTATACAGGTCACTATGAGTCGGAGCCAACTTGAGGGCGTTAAACTTAATCACACATGTGTGTCTATTTTACAGTAATAGGCAGGAGAACCCAGTATCTATCCATGAAGCAGTCAAACACACAAACCTTTTAAAGCACTCAGGTAAAGCTTTTCTTCTTTCTTGGTCTGACCCCATTCATGTGCACATGGCTTCAGTCTCTGGCTGAATGGATTCCTGTAGGCCCACGCCTGGTGTCAGCCATCCTTTTAAACCAGTGTGTCATTGGCTCCAGGCAACTCCCAAAGCTGCCTTTCTCTGTTCCAATGAAATATTTTATATCATGCCCCTTTGTTCTTGTAACACAAAACCTCACAATTTCATGGGTCTGGAGCCATTGCAGTGAATCCTGTTCACAGCGCCAACTGCTTAAACCAAGTGAGGGGACCATATCTTACTTCCTCTGACTCCACAGGAGGGAAAGAGAACCAAACTCAAATAAGCCCAAGGCCAATTACTATGAAGTGGATGTCAATGCCTGTAAAATTAATCAGACTTAGGAACCAATTTAGAAAACTCATACTTATGATTTTGTTTCTCTAGAGCCCCAATTTCTCAGTACCACATGTCTTAGAAGCAGGTTTTCTAGAGAAGCAAAACCAGTGAAGCATATGTGTGTATGTATGTATGAATGTGTATATGTGTGTGTGTGTGTATAAAAGAAGTTTATTATCTTACAGTTACAGAGTCTCAGGTGCTCAGTGGAAGAGAGCAAGAGAGAGTCCCTCTTGTGTGTCCATTATATTGGGAGCAGGAGACACCTCCAAGGAAACATCCCTTTAATTGATTGGTTACTCATAGCCACTCATCATAAAGTTAACTATGCCTGTATTAGGTTTCATCACCATGGGAATAAGCACATCCCAACTGCTAAACATCTGGAAATCCTGACCTAGTCGAGTTGACACAGAAACTAAACCATCACAGTATGAGCATTTCTTTTTAAGAAATATATGTACTTTTTGTTAAGTTTATTTCCAAAAACTTTTTGGAGGGAAGGTGAGAGGTGCTTTTTATCAGTGAGACTATTTCATCAGTTGTATTAATGCGATGAACTGTACAATCAGTTTGAACCTCAAGGTTGGCAGTTAAAGCTCACCAGTCGCTTCTCGGAAACCCTATACAGGGTTGCTATGGATTGGAACTGACTCGATGGCACTTTACAACAATTCTAGCTACCTATTAAATGTTGCTGTTGTACAACTTCCAACACAAATTTGTTTGTTCTTCTGGCAGTCCATAATACTTTCAATATTCTTCTCCGTCACCATAACTCAAATGTATCAATTTTTCTATTGTCTTCCTTATCCATTGTCCAGCTTTCACATGCATATGAGGTTACTGGAAATACCATGGCTTGGATTAGGTACACCGTAGTTCTCAAACTGACATATTTGCTTCTAGAACACTGTAAAGAGATGATGTATTATTATGTTAGGCAGGTCTGCCTAATATAATATGTTGATTGATTACTTGACTGGTTCTTCCAGCCAAGTAATTGATAGAGTGTTGATAGTAGATTTAAGCAAAATGAAGTCTTTGACAACTTCAGTCTTTTCTCCATTTATCATGGTTCAGTGGTGAGGATTTTTGTTTTCTTTTCATTGAGGTGCAACCCATATTTATGGCTTTGATCTTTGATTATTTCTTAGAGAAACAAAAATCCGTGGATCAAGTCTTTATATAGAAGTTAGTTTCTTCTATTTTCCCTAGTCCCTTCTAAATATCTTTATTGATGTGAGAATGGCTTCTTGAACTTCTTAACAGCTTTTTGATTTATCTTTGAAAAAAAGACTAATTATAAACATGATAATTGAACTACTTAGTATATAGTATGATACATCCATTGCCAGTGAGGTGATTCTGACTCATAGCAACCCTATTGTTGTTGTTGTTGTTAAGTGCCTTCGAGTCGGTTCCGACCCATAGCGACCCTGTACAGGGTTTCCGAGGGTGTAAATCCTTACAGGAGTAGAAAGCCTCATCTTTCTCCTGTGGAGCGGCTGGTAGTTTCGAACCACTGACCTTAAGGTTCGCAGCCCGATTCGTAACCACTACAGGACAAAGTAAAACTGTTTCAGAGGGTTTCCTTACAACAGTGGTCTCATGAAATATTTGTCTCTTAATTGACTAATTTCACTCAGCATAATGTCCTCCAGGTTCATGCATGTTATGAGGTTTTTTGCATATTCGTCATTATTCTTCAGTGGAAAGTGTTTTCATAGTGTGTCTGTACCAAATTCTGTATTCATTCTGCTACTCCCTGTCTCTTGACTGGTACATTTAATTCATTTACATTCAGTGTATTATCTATAGGTATGAATTGATTGCTGTCATTTTGCTGTGTGGTTTTTGTGGTATTGATAGTATCTGTGTTAGAAGATGTACAGTGAGAGTGCTCTTTGGAAGCCAGGATGGCCAGACTTCATCTCTCATACTTTGGACATATTATTGGAAGGGACTAGTCCCTGGAGAAAGGATATCATATTTGGTAAAGTGGAGGGTTGGAGAAAAAGAAGAAGACCCCTAACGAGATGAATTGGCACAGTGGCAGCAGCAGTGAGTTCAAATGTAGCAGTGATTGTGAGGTTGACACAGGACTGGACAGTGTTTTGTTCTGTTGTGCTTAGAGTCACTATGATTCGGTGCCAACTTGATGGCATCTAACAACAGTCTTGAGCTGTGAATAATTTTCCCTCTTTCCTTCCCCTGTAACCATCGTAGATTGCTTCTTTTACCAAGAAAACCTTTAAAAAAAAAACTTTTTACAACATTGGTCTCGTGTCTTGTAGACAGCATATTGGAAGGATCCTGTTTTCGTATCTATTCTGCTCTCTAAGTCTCTTGACTGGTACATTTAATCCATTTCTATTCAGTGTAACTATTAATAGATATGAGTTGATTGCTGTCATTTCTCTGTGTGATTTTGGTGTGTGTGTGTGGTGCTACTGGATTCTTTGGTCTGCATAATTTTCTATGCTGAGTTCATTTTGTTGATTTTCTTTCATTTTCATTTCTGTGTGTTAATGTTTCTTAAATATTTCTGCTTTTCCTCTTTTTTATTTTGATGTGCTGGTGTATTATTTTTCTTTGAGGTTATCCTACTGTAATCTTTTTTCCCTGCTTAAAAAAGTCTATTTTATCTTAAAATCTACTTGATTTCCTTGCCATTTGAAAGTTCTGTATCTACACTATTCTTTTGCTTTGTAGTTGATTTCATTATACATTGATATCTCTGACTCCCTATTTTTAGTCTTTTAGGTCTGTTTTACTTTAAATATTTCTATATCTGGCTTGAGTTCTGAGTGGTGTTGTAGTGTATGGTAATCTCTGGTTGTTGTCTGCTGTTGTTTCTCAGTCCAAAGAACACCCTTTAGCAAAGTTGGTTTGGTCATTTCAAATTCCTTTAATTTCTGTTTATTAGGAAATGCCCTAATTTTGCCACCATATTTGAGGGCCAGTTTTGCTGGGTATATATGATTGTTAGTTGTCAATTTTTTTCTTTCAGAGTTTTGTATATGTCATCCCATTGCCTGCTTGTCTGCTTGGTTTCTGCTGAGAAATCAGTTTAGTCTTGTTGGTTTCCCTTTGTAGGTAGCTTTTTGTTTTTCTCAAGCAGCTCTTAGGATTCTTTCCTTGTCTTTGGTATTCTAAAGTTTGTGTATGATTTGTCTTGGTGATTTTCCTGTGGGATATACTTTGTTTGGAGTTTGTTCAACTTCTTGAAAGTGAAGTTTTCTTCCATCAACTCTTCTACAATTTTCTCTGTGCTTTTTATTGTCTCATCCTGTTTAGAATCTGTTACCAAGGATAAGCACTAGACTGCAAGGTCGATTTGAACTGTAAGATTGAACAGTGGTTCAAATCCACCAGCCACTCTTTGGAATTTCTGAGGGTCGCTATGAGTCAGAACTCCCTCGACGCCACTCAACAATAATAAGCTATTACTCTTCAAGGTGTTCCATATATATCTCAGATTTTTCATTCTTTCTTCAGATTGTTGTTCTAATTTACAAGTATTGAGAGGTTTATCTTCAAAGTCACTAATTTGTGTGTCCATTGATTCAAATGTACTCCTTTGCCCTTTCAGTGTCTTTCTGAAATCTTAGTTTAATCTTCTAGATTTCTGTTTGCAACTTTTGTTGTAATGTTTTGTTTGTTCTTGTGTTTTCCTAAATTCTTTAAAAAATTTTTTTGTGTTCTCTTTGGTTTCCTTGATCTTTCTGTCATTCTGTTGAAGGTACCTAAATATCATTCTTTGAATTATTTCTCAGGTAGTTCCATTAACTTTTCTTCCACAAAAAATTTTTTCTGGCTCTGCATCTTGATTGTTTGAGCCACTCTGTCATTTATTTATGTGAGCAGAAATCTTCTCTTGTCTTCAAGATACTGTGGTGTCTTTATATTTACATTTAGTTGATGATCATATGCTGGTGTGTTCTACTGTCTCCTGTTGTTTTTGATTAGAGAATGGAGACCTGTATACTGTTTTATTTACTTTTGCTATTCTTGCAGCTAAGGAGCTCTGGTAGC
>NW_006408675.1:7424836-7427054 GCF_000296735.1 Chrysochloris asiatica | reverse complement strand
CTGATGAGGTTGAACCACCAACTTTACATTTCAAACCTACTTTGTGGTCCAGTGCGTTAGCCCACAGAGCCACAGAATTACTGTAGGCATAGGTATTTTTATCTATGTTCAGGGAACCCACTCCGGACATAATTGATGGAGATCTTTCAGGTTCTTAGTTTTAGTGTCTGTCAGAATCAGAGGACAGCAGGGGGCAGGTTGACTGATTATGAAGTTTCCTGCTAGTCTATTTCTTGCCCAGAGGCTCTGTTGGTTCTGTAGATCTGGAGCACAGCCTGTCTGAATCCAGGTGCCAAGGCAGCACAGTGGGCATCTGCCTCACACTGACTCACACTGTGTGGTTCAGAAGTCCCAGAAAACAGACTCTGCTCAGGGGTAGCTGTGAGTAGGGGCTGGCCTCACCTCTGTTATCCAGAAGAGTATGTGGGGTGTAAGAAGGAATCACACCTTTTCTTCTCACCTGAGTCTGTGTTGTTAGGCCACCATTTGTCTGTCTCTAAAGCTGCTCGAAAAAGTTCAAAATGTCCACACTGTTTCTGGCCAGCTGTCTGTCTCCTCCTTTTACTGCCCCTGCTCAGCTTCTCCTCCCAATATGTATTCAGTCTAATTCTCTAACCTTTCCTCTGAATTTCAGGTTCCAGAATTGTTTTCTGTGTCTGTTTCATTTGGTTTTCATTACCTTTCAATTTCCTTTTTCCACAAACTTTTTGAAACTTTCTTATGTAGTATGCACGGTAATATATATGTTGTTGTTAGTTGCTGCTGTCAAGTCAGTTCTAACTCAAAGTGACCCTGTGCACAACAGAATGAAACACTATCCGATCATTCTCCATACTCCCAATTGTTATGCTTGAGCCCATTGCTGCTGCCATTGTGTCAGTTCATCTCCCTGCGGGTCCTCTTCTTTTTAAATTGACCCTTTGCCTAGTAATAATTATGCATATCATTAAATAACCATTATTTAAGTGCTTTATTTGATTGTAATAATAAAATCGCTCTACCTAAGTGTAAAGCTCTGGTAGCGTAGTGGTTACGAATCGGGCTGCAAACCTTAAGGTCAGCGGTTCGAAACTACCAGCTGCTCCACGGGAGAAAGATCAGGCTTTCTACTCCCGTAAAGATTTACAGCCTTGTAAACCCTGTACAGGTCGCTATGGGTTGGCACCGACTCGACGGCACTTAACAACAACAACAACAAGTATAAAGTAAATTAAGTATTGGCCCAAAGTACTTTGCCTCTGCTTATAACTTAGGGTTTATTTTTGTTAGTTTATTGTTTCATTTGCCTTGATCGTACTCTCTCAACACTTTTGATAGATAATTTGATGTAAATGAAAGATGTGTTTCCCAAAATGTTGAGATTCTCCATAGGTTCAGTGGTTTTATCAATGAAAGTGACTAGACATAATCTAGTCTTAAGTAAATCTGTCTTCTACATTTTATTTATTTTTTGAAGTAAAAGAAGAGGAAATCATTGGTTTATTGGAGGAAGTGGAATCCTGGTGATCAGTTTATTAGTGACATTAGAAAAATAAATCCAGGTTTCCTGCCTGTCATTAATTTTCCCTTGACATCATCAGTTCTATAAGTATATTTGGAAGCACATTGTTGTTTGTTGTTAAGTGCCATTGAGTTGAATCCAACTCATAATGACCCTGTATGGAGTTTCTGAGGAGTACCTGGTGGGTTTCAACTATTGACCTTGCGCAGTCAAGTGCTTATCCTACAGCGCCACTCCAGGAGTCCTCTGAAATACATTGTTTCCTATAAATAATTCTATTTCCAAAGATTATTAATAGGCAGTGTACAAGAAAGATTTCTGTGTTCAAGTAAGTGAGGAAACCCTGAGTTAATACATTTTTATTTTTCAGCACTTGTCAGTGTGTCATAGATGATTGTTTAAAATTTTTGACACAACAGGAATAAAGTTCAATTTACAAAACATGTTAGCATCAATCTTTGAGCCATCAAGTTTGATAAAAAGTTTTGTCCTAAATCATGATGTAATTCTGATAGGTGACAACTTGTGCTAAAACAATATGTAATTCTGATATGTGACTTTATCTTTATTTTCATCAATATATGTTGACATAATGTAATATGTTAAAATTACATGTGTTGAATGTTCTGATAAGCTTTTGCTAATATATGTCCACTTGTTGTTGTTAAATGCTGTTGAGTAAGTTCTGACTGACAGCAACCCTGTATAGGGTTTCCG
>NW_006408675.1:7387064-7393953 GCF_000296735.1 Chrysochloris asiatica | reverse complement strand
CCAAAAGCTGTCTGTCTACCAGGCTGGGGCCCCTATTGTGACCCTGTCCCGTATTTCTCCCGAGCTCACGTACCTGTCCCACTGGTCAGGGGAGTGCTGCCACTGGAAGCTCCACTCCCCCGTTTTTGTTACAGACCTTCTACCTTTACAGTTGTGACAGTCACAATTAGTCATGATAACAGTTACTCACTATTGAATCATACCAATTTTATTACCATCTCTTTTCACCAGACCCATCTAGATAAGATGAAATCTATTCAGTGGGGGCTCTTCTTTACCCTATACTCTTAATCTAAACTCCCTCTTGAAACCTTGTAAGCCAGTCACTTCGTGACTTTATCGCCCCCTCATTTTAGGTAGCCAATGTCTAAGTTGCCCGTCCCTATCTACCTTGTGTACAGAGGAGATAGCATTGATACTTGATGTGAAGACTCCTTCCGTCGTCTCTATTGGTATTTGGAATTACTACCTCTCTGAGTGTAGGTCAGGTTCATCAAATTGTAGCAATTTACCCTTTTTTCCTTGATTTAAAAAAAAAAATTTTTTTTTCAATCTTCCTCTAATCGAGTTTTGATTATCAAGCCATTGAGGCTAGGTCAAAAGGGTACTGTCTGCAAGTTTGGGTGTTCTTGTGCATCTCCCCTCAATTCATATCAGCTGGATGTTTCACTCTCAGCTCTAGCCCTCTGTGGCTATGTCCTTGTCCATTGATTGGCTCAAGTGTCCTCAGGTCTCAGCACACTTTGTAGCAACCAGCCCTTCCTCTTCTCTCTCTCATCTCCAGGCCAATGGCAATCAGTGAACTGGGGTTGGACTTCATTGATGCCTTTCCGCCTCTTCCACTCACCAGTAGACTACTGTGGTTGCCAACAAGCTTACATGCTTGTTTGTGTGTTCCCTTTGAGTTTCAGTCTTAGAGGGGAGTTTGTCCTGAAGGAACTTGATTGCTTGCCTTGATGTCTTCCTGGAGAATAGCTTGCTTATTCTTGTAGTAGCCAGTCAAGCTGACGTTTTTGTTTTGGGTTTTTCCTGATGATCTTTCTTTGAAGATGTATCTTGTGTCACTGTAGCTGTTCCAGGCTGGTCTGCTTGTCCTTTTTAGTGGGGATGTCCCACCTCATAAGGTTGGGACTCAAGATTCCACATAAGGTCCTATAATTTGTAAAGGCTTTGCAAGAGGCCTATTTCACTGGGCAAGTTTTAAAACCCCTTTTAGATATTCCAATCAGTTATAGGTTAAAGACGGGCTTACAAGTTTTGTCTAATCATGTTTCTCCCAGCATTCCTTTCTATCCCACTCAAGTGTCTATTCTGTAATAGTAGCCAAGGGAAATTAATATTCATAAGACAGTCAAGCATTTTAGTATTATTTGTCCTCTTCAAGCTATACCTAGATCCCTGTATCCCAGAGCCCTGTTGTTCAAGGTTGAGGATGCATCATTATTTACCTCTGTCCCACTTAGGTCATGCAGACTTGTCTCAGTGTCCCTATCTATCTTGTTCTTCCGCCTCCGCCTCCTTGTAGTATTGCCCTCCCCAACTCCAGAACTAAACCTTTCACCCCAACCCCACTGTTGTGGTTATCGTATATTCCATGAATACTTCTCTCCATTCAAGACAGTCTATTTTATCCTGTAATCTACCTGACCATCCCACCACCTGGATCTCTGTGTTTACCTTCTTTCACATTGTAATTGTTTTGATCATAGACTGACCTCCCAGATCCTCTTAGCATTTTTTTGTGTTCTTGACTCTTCCATTTGTCAGTTGAGTTCAGGGTGATGCTGCCATGTACATCATTCTCTAGTTGTCTGTTCTTGTTGGTTCTCAGTCCACAGAACTTCCTTTAGGATGTTTTTCATAGCAGGGTTGGCTCTGGCAAAATGCCTTAGCTTCTGTTTATCTTGGAATGTTTTGATTACACCATCATATTTTATTGACAGCTTTGCTGTTACATTTCTCTTTTCCCTGGTTGCTTTCAGGATTCTGCCCTTATCTTTGATTTCGGAGAGCTTGATTATGATGTGTCTTGGTGATTGTCTTTTAGGGTCTATCCATCCTGGGGTTCGTTGAGCTTCTTGAATGCTTATCTCTTCCCTTTTCAGGATGTTAGGAAATTTTTCTTCCAGAAGCTCTTCAGCTCTCTCTCCTCTGTGGACTTTTGTGATTCATCCTGTTTCGGAATGCTGATAATTCTGAAGTTATTCCTCTTCATGTGGTCCAACATGAATCTTAGGCCTTCTTCAGATTTTTTTAAATCCTTTTTTGTGTTTGCTCTTCTATCTTAGTAGTGTTGAGAGATTTATCTTCTAGCTCACTAGTTCTGGCTTTATCTCTTCAATTCTACTCTTTTGCCCTTTCAGTGTATTGCCCATTTCTGATTCTATTATTAATTGTTTGGACCTCTTTCTGTAGGTTTTGAATCGTTTCCAATGTTGTATCTATCTTATTTGATTGTTCCTGTAGTGCTTTTCTGACTCCAACTTACTTTTCTCAACTCCATTGTATAGTGTTTTGAGATATTATATAATCATTTTTCTGAATTCCTTCTCAGACATTTCCAAAGCCTGCCCATCTTCCAGTATGGAGTGTAGGTCTAGTTACAACTCATTTACCTCAGTCACTTTATCTCTTTTCTGGACATTTGCTGATATGGTCATCTGCTTCTGTTTTTCGGGCATACTTAGGAGTTTTTTGTGGCCTTAATAGGTAGATGGGTATGTATTTTGATGTTTTTTAAGCTTTCTGATTGCCTCCAGGTAGATATGATCAGGGTGTAGGTTTCCCTTTTCACTCTTCTTCCTGAGAAATTTCAAGTTGCCACTGTTGGTCGTTGTGATATAACTCAGGATTTAATTTTCAGCCTATTTCCTTTTTAGTCTGCCTGACCCGCTCCCAGATCTCTGTTCAGGCCTTTTTTTCTAGTTATAAACAGTTCAGGGCCGGCTGTGACTGGTTCTAAGTGGAAACTGCCTTTTTAAATTTTGAGGAAATCTGTGCACATGTGTAGTAGAACCCTAAGGACCTGGGGGCGGGGTGTCCACTCACTCAGATACCTTGTCTAGTCTCCATAATGGAGGTGCACAGACAGCGACAATGAGAGACCATTGAACAGATACTGAAAAAAAAAAAAAAAGAATGTCCACACCTTTATCCTCTCAGTTCTGTCAGGCGTCCGTGGCTGCTCTGATCCTTACCCTTTTGGTCTCGCCCAAGATAATGGCTTCAGGAGCAGCTGAGCGTCTTGAATTAGAAAGCAATGGATTTCTTGCTTCTGCTTCAGTTTCCCTTAGCTGTAAGCCTTCCACCATTCTAAATATTCCTTTCTATGTGGTTCAGAGTTCTGGCACCATCCTCTGAGCCTGTTTGGTCCAGTATTCTGTGTTGTTGCTGACAGAGCTCTTCACTGCACTTCTCCGCCATCTTGTTTGTTTCCTGTCTTGTTAGTTATCTTAAGGGGCACTGTTTAGTCTTTTGACATTGAATGTGTTGTTTACTAAGGAATTCTGGTGCACTGTAGGATAAACACTGGACTTCAAAACAAAATGCAAGGTTGCTGTTCAAGCACACCAGCCGCTTCAGGAGGAGAAAGATGACGCTTTCTGCTCCTGTATAGATGTATAGCTTTGAAATCCCTTTGCAGGGTATTGAAGCGTTGGAAGCAACTTAATGGCAGTGGGATGTTGTTCACTAAGGACCTGGTGCACAGTGTTTAAAGCGCTCAAGTTCTCACCAAAAGATTGATGGTTTAAATTCAACAATCACTGTGTGGAAAAATCGATGTAGCAGTCTGTTTCGATAAAAATTGTTTTGAGCTATTTATTAATGTAGGCATTTACCAGTATAAATTTCTTTCTGAGCACCACCTTTGCTGTGTTCCGTAAGTTTTGGTATGTTGTACTGTAAACCTCCTCTAACTTCATGAGCAGGAGCAATCAGCCCAAGACTGACTCATATGAGTCATAGACCAGATATACCTGCTTGTCTCCAACATTTTTACCAATTCTGACTCCAGTTGTCCCTCACATGACACTCCCAGTTTCTGCTGAGGTTGATAATGTGTTACATTCGCTATACATAATGAATGGAGCATGCTAAAGGTATGGGATTTATTAGAGTGTGGTGCTGTGAGTTAATTCACTGAACTGCAAGGTCAGTTTGAACTTGCAAGGTCGGTGGTTCAGGCTCACCGGCCGCTCCTCGGTAAACCTACACGGGCTTGAAATGAGTCGGAACTGACTAGATGACACTTAACAACAACACTGATTACTTTCTTCAAGTTTCACAGCCGTTCTCAGCTGTTTTACTAAACATTGTATACAGATTCAAGGCTCGATAATGAGAGAATTGTGATGTCAGGCAAACGAGTACCATTTATTAGGAAAGAAACTGTTTTCCCAGAACGTTACCCACATACTATCCCACAGCAGACTTCTGAGTACATGAGTACAGTTTGCTGTTAACTATGTATCACCTTCCCCCACCTCTCTCCACTTGGTAAAAAAATTTCTGCTGCGTAGAACCATCAAGAGTTGCTAAATTTAAATGATTTAATTTGTGATTAGGATCAGATATGCACATAAGAATTTATTATTGACCATCTGAGTGTTTGAATAAGTGCAACCTTACTGCTGGGTTGTTGTTTTTTTGTTGTTGTTATTTGGTATGTAGATGTTGTTGTTGTTGGTAAGTGCCAGAGAGTCGGGTTCCCACCCATAGCGACCCTGCTCTGAAGAGCAGCTGGTAAAGTTGAACTTCCAGCCTTGTGGTTCAAGCAGACTTTGTAGTACAGCGCATTAACCAATGCCACACCAGGACTCCAGGGTACATGGATTGTTGTTGTTAAGTGCCATTGAGTCGACTCTGACTCATCATGACCTTGTATAGGGTTTCTGAGGAGCAGCTGGTGAGCTTGAACCGCCGACCTTGCAGTTCAAATGGCTTTGCAGTCTGATGCATTAACCCACAGCGCCACACCAAGACTCTAAGATATATAGATAGGGCTCTCGATATGAAGAGTTGGTTAAAAAACTAGCCATTTATTATTTATGTGTATGTGTGTGCTTCAGAAACATTTGCTTTGATTATTTGGTCATATCTTTTTTCAGTTTACAATGGTGACTTTTGAAAATTTTAATTTTGTTTTTGAAGTGAATTAGAAATGAGAAGAAAGTCTCCTTTGCTTTATGAATAGCCATTTTTTATTCTTAAATTTGTTTCTCTTTTTACTTTCCATAGGATGCTGGGTCAATTAAGAAACATCAGGGAGATAAATTCAACCCAGTGGTATGTATCTTTAATATTGTTTCTTAGAAAGTGTTTGGTTTGTTACCTTGCCTTTTTTATTGGTTGACTCTTTGTCTTCCAGTATGACTATGTCCATGTATTTACTTGTAGTACATTGTAGTATATAGTACATAACACTATTTACCTCTATCCCCTTTAGCTCTTGCATATATCCATGTGTTCTCATCTGTCTTCATCAGTCTTCTGCCAACTGCCCTCTTCTTGTGTATTGCTCTTCCCATCACCTGAGTTAACATGTGCCTACCCTGTAGCCAGTGAATTACTCTTCCTCCCCTCCCATCACTGCTAACCATCAAAGAGTGGTTCTTTTAGCGTGAATAACTTTTGCATTTTTATAATAGTGGTCTTATACAATATTTGCCCTTTTGTGATTCGCTAATTTCACTCAGCATAATATCCTCCAGGTTCATCCATGTGATGCAGTGTTTGACAGATGCATCATTATTCTTTACTGTTGCATTGTATTCCATTGTGTGTATGTACCAAAGTTTGTTTATCCATTCTTCCACTGATGGGCACTTAGGCTGTTTCCATCTTTTTGCTATTATGAATAGTGCTGGATTGAACATGGTATGTATATATCTAATTATGTCCTGGCTCTTATTTCTTATGGATCTATACCAAGCAGAGGGATTGCTGGGTCATATAGTATTTCTATTTCCAACTTTCTGAGGAAGCGCTATACCATTTTTCGACAGTGGTTGAACCATTTCACAGCCCCATCAAGCAATGTAGGAGGGTTCTAGTGTCTCCACAACCTTTGCCAGCATGTTTTTTGTTGTTGTTGTTGTTTTTTAAGGTTTTTATTGTGAAGTGAGTAAAAGTTTATAGGACAGACTGTGTTCTATATTCAACAAATCATATTTTGTTTAGTTGCAATGATTACGATCCCCTCCATGTGCCATCAGTTAACAAGCTCCCTGCCCTTTCCTCCTTTTTTTGATGTATACATACAAAACAGAAAATATATATTGGTTTAAATGTCATAAGGGTACAGTTGCAAGCCAGCTTTCTGCCCACAGGCAAACAACCTTTCTTAGTCCATGGGCCTAGAGTCCTAAGCTGCTCTGTCTGTCTGTGCATCACCTCTGCCACTGTCTGCTGTCGCCCCTTTCCTGATTAGGATCCCACGCTCCACTCATACTCTTCCCTCTTGATGGTCCCTAAGGTCCATTGTTCCTGAAATGAAAGATTAACTACTTCCCCCTTTAATTACACATCTTCTTCATTTACAGTTGTGACAATTGCAATTAGTCCTGATAACAACTACTACAATTGAATCATAAAATCCTTTCCCCATCCTTCCCCGACGTCCCCTTTCACCAGACCTGTCTGGAAAAGAGGAAAACTATTCAGTGGGGATTCTACCTTACCCTCCCATTCTGAAACTAAGCACACTCATGAAAGCTTGTAAGCCACACACTTTGTGCCTTTATAGCGCCACCCACCTCTTAAAGATTTTATTATGAATTGAGTGATAGTTTATATGGGAGAACATCAGTTTTGCACTCAACCAGTAGTATTATGTTCGTTGCAATGATTGCAATCCCCTCCATGAACCGTCAGTTACCAGTATTTGCCT
>NW_006408675.1:7385755-7386909 GCF_000296735.1 Chrysochloris asiatica | reverse complement strand
TAGCTACTGTATCTCTCCATGCCATCACCTCTACCTCTGTCTCTGATGTCACTGTTACTCTGGTTAGGATCCCTTCCACTCATGCTCTTCCTTCTTGATAGTTCTAGATTACTCCTGTTCCTGGAATGTAAGATTAACGATTCCTTCCTTTTTGTTACACATCTTCTCCCTTTACAGTTGTAACAATTGCAATTAGTCATGATAATAGTTACTCACTATTGAATTAAAAGAACCTTATCCCCATCTCCTTTCACCAGACCCATCTAGACAAGATGAAAACTATTCATTGGCAATTCTACTTTCCCCCCAACTAAACTCTCTCTTCAAAACTTGTAAGCCAGCAACTTCGTGCCTTTATAGCCCCCACTTTCCCATTTTAGACAGCCAATGTCTAGGTTGCCTGTCCCTGTCAACTCTGTGTACTGAGAGGAAAGGCTTGATCCTTGTTGTGAAGATTCCTTCCCTGTCAGTTGGTAATTTGAGCAACTACATCCATAGTGAAGGTCAAGTTTATCAAATAGTAGCAATTTATATTTACTTCCTGTATCAAACTTACTTATCTAACTTTAGTCAAGTTCTGATCATCAAGCCATCCAAGTTAGGTCAGATGGGCACTATCTGCAAGTTTGGGCATTCTTGTGCCCCCACTTCATATCAGCTGGACAATTCCCTCTCAGTTCTAGCCCCAGTGTCTAGGTAAGTGTCCATGGTAACACCCCATTTTTGGTAGCCAGTGTCTAAGTTGTCCGTCCCTATCAACCCAGAGAACTGAGGAGGCAAGCTTGATCCTTGATATGAAGAATCCTTCCCTTTCAGTTGGAATTTTGAGCAGCTATATCCAAAAGCTCTCATTTGTAGCATAGCGGTTACAAATCGGGCTGCGAACTTCAAGTTCAGCAGTTCAGAACTACCAGCTGTTCCACGGGACAAAGATGAGGTTTTTCTGCTTCTGTAAAGATTTACAGCCTCAGAAACACTGCACAGGGTCACTGTGAGTCAGCACATAACCACCACCACCACATCCATAGGCAAAGGTCCAGTTCATCAAACTGTAGCAATTTACACTTGCTCCCTGAATCAAACTTATTTATTTTCTTCTGGTTGGGTTCTAGTCAGCTAGCCATGCAAGCTAGGTCAAATGGGTATTATCTGCA
>NW_006408675.1:7383200-7383790 GCF_000296735.1 Chrysochloris asiatica | reverse complement strand
GGCCTATTTCACTGGGAAAGTTCTAGAACCCCTTTTAGGTATTCCAGTTAGTTATAGACTGAAGACGGGCTTACAATTTTTCTATAATCTTATTTCCAAACATTCCTTTCTATCCCACTCAAGTTTCTAATTTACAGTAGTAGGCAAGGGAAACTAATATTCATAAGGCAGTCAAGGATTTTAGTATTTTTTCTCCTTTTCAAGCTATACCTAGATCCCTGTATCACAGAGCCCTATTGATCCAAGGTTGAGCATGCATCACTATTTACCTCTGACCCACTTAGGCCATGCAAACCTGTCTCAGTGTTCCCCTATCTATCTTTTTATTCTGCCTCCTCCCCCTTGTTGTATTGCCTTCCCCAACACCTGAACTAAACCCCACACCCCAACACCATTGTTATGCTTTCCTTATATTCCATTAATTCTTCCCTCTATTTAAGACAGTCTATTTTATCCTGTAATCTACCGGACCTTCCACCACCTGAATCTCTGTTTCTCTGTATTTACTTTCTTTCATATTGTAATTGTTTTAATCATAGACTGACCTCCCAAATCCTCTGTTCTTATCATTTTATTCTGTTCTTGACTCT
>NW_006408675.1:7380378-7381311 GCF_000296735.1 Chrysochloris asiatica | reverse complement strand
TTTTCTTCCAGAAGCTCTTTAACTCTCTTGTATGTGGACTTTTGTGAATCTTCCTGTTCCATAATGCCAATAAATCTTAAGTTATTCCTCTTCATGTTGTCCAACATGAATCTTAGGCCTTGTTCAGACTTTTTTAAATCCTTTTTTGTGTTTGCTCTTCTATCTTAGTATGGAGTGTAGGTCTACTTCCAGCTCATTTGCCTCAATCACTTTATCTTGTTTCCGGACATGTACTGATATAATTATCTGTTTCTGTTTTTTGGGAATATTCAGGAGTTTTCTCTGGCCTTAGTACTTAGATGGGTGTGTATTTTCATATTTTTTATGCTTTCTGATTCCCCCCAGGTAGACATGATCAGGAGATGGGCTTCCCTTTTCTCTGTTCTTCCTGAGAAATTTCAAGATGCCACTGTTGGTCATTGTATCATAACTCAGGATTTAATTTTTAGCCTGTTTCCTTTTTAGTTTGCCTGTCACACTCCACAATTCCTGTTCAGGCCTTTTTCCTAGAAATAAACAGTTCAGGGCCAGCTGTGGCCGTTTGGTTTTAAGTGGAAACTGTCACTAAATTTTGAGGAGATCTGTGCGCATGCATAGTAGAACCTTCCAGGGGTGGGGTGAGGTGTCCGCTTGCTCAGGCACCCTCTCTAGTCACCAGAATGGAGGTGTGCAGACAGCGGGAGACCAATGAACAGATACCAAAAGAAAAGAATGTCCACACATTTTGCCTCATGGTTCTGTCAGGGTCGCTATGAGTTGAAATTGACCCCATGGCACTCTAACAGCAATGACTAATGATCATGAACTTTTCTTCAGATGTTTGTTGGCTGCCTTAATGTCTTCGTTTGTGAAGTGTCTCTTTAGGTCCTAAGCCATTTTTAAATTGGATTGTTTGTCTGTTTCTCATAGAGGTGTTGCAGTTTTTAAGTAAAT
>NW_006408675.1:7379131-7380136 GCF_000296735.1 Chrysochloris asiatica | reverse complement strand
TTCCATGGATCTGTGTATTTTTTGTTGTACCAGTACCAGGCTGTTTTGACCTCAGAGGCTGTGTAGCAGATTTTGAGATCAGAAAGTGAGGGGCCTCCAATTTTGGTGTTCTTCTTAAATACAGATTTGCTTCTCCAAGGCCTCTTTCCTTTCTATGTAAAGTTAGTGATAGGTTTTCCCATCCTTTTAAAGAACGACACCATGATTTTGTTTTGTTGTTAAGTGCTGTTGAGTAGATTCTGACCCATAGTGACCCTGTATAAGGTTTCCAAAGAGCAGCTGGTGAGCTTGAACCACTGACCTTGCAGTTCAAACGACTTTGCAGTCTGGCATATTAGCCCACAGTGCCACACACTAATCATAAAGGATATTTGTTGTTGTTATTAAGTGTCATGGAGTCAGTTCTGACTCATGGCAACCCTGTGTAGGGTTTCTGAGGAGTAGCTAGCTGGTGAGTTTGAACCATCAATCTTATGATTAGCAGTCTGGTGCTGTCCTACAGCACCACACCAGGACGCCTCATGAAAGATTACTACCTCTTAACTACCAAACTACTGAGAGTCCAAGCCTAGCCAAGTTGACACAAAGCCTTACTATTATAATGTGTGATAGAAAGGCAGGCTCTTAATTATTTTACTTACATTTTACTGCCACAAAGAGAAGGAAGAGAAGATTTTTTAGCCCAATTAAAAAACAAAACAAAACTGTGTGTATATATACATATGGAGTCTAGGTGTGGCACCATAGGATAAGCACTCAACCTCAAAAATAAGCAAGTTTGGGGGTTCAAACTCACTAGCTGCTCCTCAGGGGCGGTAGGCAGAGTCGATATGAGTCGGAACCACCTTGAAGGCATTTAACACAACATATATATATATATATGTTGTTGTTGTTGTCAGGTGCCATCGAGTCGGAACCAACTCATAGCGACCCCATGCACAGCAGAACGAAACAATGTCCCATCCTGGGCCAACCTCACTACCGCCGCCACACTTGACACCATCA
>NW_006408675.1:7377651-7378796 GCF_000296735.1 Chrysochloris asiatica | reverse complement strand
GTCGAGTCGGTTCCGACCCATAGCGACCCTGTACAGGGTTATATATACGTATATGTATATGTGTATATATGTGTACATATATACATATATGACTCCTGGTGTGACACTGTATGATAAGCACTGTTCTTTGAACCACAACATAAGCAGTTCAAACCCACCATCTGCTCCTTGAAGACCCTATACATGGCTGGTGTGAGCCAGAACTGACTCTACAACAACAACATACACACATATGTGTGTGTGTGCGTGTCTGATGTTGTGGTTAGGTGCTATCCAATCCATTCTAACTCGTAGAGATCCTGTGTACAAAAGTTGAAACTTCCCGACCTGTGCCATTCTCACAACCATTGCTATGTTTGATGGCATTGTTGCAGTCATTGTGTCACTCTAACTCATTGAAGGTATTCTTATTTTTCACTGATCCTCTACTAAGATGATATCCATCTCCAAGGACTGGTCCCTCCTGTTAACATGTTCAAAGTATGTGACATCCTCACTCTCACTTTTAATGAGTATGTTGACTGTACTTCATCCAAAACAGATTTCTCTATTCTTCTGGTAGTCCATGGCGTACTCAGTATTCTTCTGTCACACCATAATTGAAATGCATCAATTCTTCGATCTTCCTTATTCATTGTCCAGATTTTGCATGCGTATAAGGCAAATAAAAGTACTATGGCTTGGGTCAGGTGCATTTTAGTTCTCAAAATGACATCTTTGCTTTTTAATAATTTTTGCCACAGAATTGCCCACTGCAATGTGTTGCTTGAAATATTGACTGCTGTTCCATCAACATTTTTGTGGACCTAAATAAAATTAAGTCCTTGAGGGGAGAAAAAAAAGAATGATACTGGAATCTAGATTGGGATTGTGTTATAGCTATAGATTGCTTTGGGTAGTGTTGATATTTTCACAATGTTAATTTATTGATAGTCTTCCATGTTTTGTGTCTTTGGGTTTCTTGTAATAGTGGGTTTCTTTTGTTTTGTTTTGTTTTGTTTTGTTTTCACAAATAACATCTTTTATTTGTCACCATTAAAAGTCTGAATTTTAAACGGATTCTTGAACTGGTGGCTCATAGCCATCAGCTCGTTCAACGTTAGCACCTGTTTCATCTCCAGTAGCTTTTCCAGAACTACTGCCTT
>NW_006408675.1:7374183-7376641 GCF_000296735.1 Chrysochloris asiatica | reverse complement strand
AAGACCACAGTCTTCGGTATGGGTTGCATCTCAGTGTAATGGAAACAATAATTCTTTACCACTGGACCAGTAAATAGCATCCATATAAAAGAAAAAAAGATTGAGATTGTCAAGGACTTCATTTTGCTTGGATCAACCATCAACACTCATGGAAGCAGCAGTCAAAAATTTAAATGACGTATTGCATTAGGCAGATCTTCTGCAGAAGACCTCTTTAAAGTGTTGAAGAGTGAAGATGTCAGTTTGAGGAATAAAGTATGCCTGACCCATGGTATTTTCAGTAACCTCATATGCATGTGAAAGTTGGACATTGAATACAGAAAGCTATAGAAGAATTGTTGCATTTGAGTTATGGTGTTGGAGGAGAATATTTCATGGGCTGCCAAAAGAACAAACAGATCTGTGCTGGAAGAAGTACAGCCAGAGTGCTCCTTGGAAGCTAGGATGGCCAGCGTTAATCTCTCATACTTCAGATATATTGTCAGGAGGGACCAGTCACTGGAGAAGGATATCATGTTTGGTGAAGTGGAGGGTCAGAGAAAGTAAGCCAGATTCCTAATGAGATGGATTGGCACAGTGGCAGCATCAGTGTGCTCAAACGTAGCAGCGGTTGTTAGGTTGGCCCAGGATTGGACAGTGTTTCGTTCTGTTGTGCATAGGATTACTCTGAATCGGTACTGACTTGATGGCACCTAACAATAACAGCAACAGTAACAACATGAGCTGGAGTCAACTTGAGGACACACAACATCTTTTTTTATCTATTGATAATTATAGTTCACATTACTTTTCATCTACAGGCCTATATACAGTTGAGTTTCTGTTTTTATTGGCTCCAGGCCCATAATTTAATCTGAGGCCTAAAATGTATTTACAGTCTGTCCACAGGAAGTTTTCATAGAGCAGCTTCCTAGAGCTCAATATCTAATTTCCCTTTTCAGAATTCATTGTCCTTTTTGAGGCATTCATCATGTTCCTTCTATATGCAACATGGTCTATATACTCTTTTTTTTTTTTACTTAAAAAAAAAAAGCTTTTATTGTGAATTGAGTGATGTTTACAGGTCAGATCATAAGTTTTTCCCTTAACCCATCTATTTTGTTTTATTGCAATTATTATAATCCCCTCCATGCACCATTGTTTAATAGTATTTGCCTCTAATCCCTCTTCTTTTTGGATGTATACAAAACACACAGAAAATAAATATTAGTTTAAACAACCAAAGGCTGCACAGCCTTTCTTATTATATGGGTCTGGAGTCCTCAGCTGCTTTATCTATCTCTCTATGCCATTGCCTCTGCTCCTGTCTCTGGTGTAGTTCTTTCTCTGCTTAGGATTCCAAGTTCCACTCATGCACCTCTTCCCTCTTGACAGTTCCAGGGTCCTTTGTTCTTACAGTGAAAGATTAACTACTTCCCCCTTTTTGTTTCACACCTTCTACCTGTACAGTTGTGACAATCACATTTACTCAATATGAATCAAAAGAATTATATTCCTACCCTACTCCACCACCTTTCACCATACCTATCTAGACAAGAGAAAAACTAAGAAAAACTTAACACCCCTTGTTCAGAGAACTAAGCACACTCGTGAAAACTTGTAAGGCAGAAACTTCATGCCTTTAAAGCCCCCACCTTTTTTTTTTTAAATTTTTATTATCAATTGAGTGATAGTTTACATGGGATAACATCGATTTTACACTCAGGTTTAGTTTCATTGGAAAGATCACAATCCCCTCCATGCATCATTATTCAACAGGATTTGCTTCTATTCCATTTTTTTTTTTTTAATGTTCATGAAACACTCAGGAATATAATCAATCATTTAAACAACCAAATGGCACATTCTGCAAGCCTACCTCCTGACCACCAGCACAGCCTTTCTTTTTTCATGAGTGTAGAGTCTTCAGCTGCTCTCTCTCTCTGTGTCATCATCTCTGCCTCCATCTCTGGTGTCACTGCTTCTCTGGATAGGGTCCCGCATTCTGCTCATGCTCTTTTCCCTTGATGGTCCTATGGTTCTCTGTTCCTGGACTGCAAGATTAACTACACCCCACTTTTTGTTACAAAACTTCTACCTTTACAATTGTGATAATTGCAATTAGTCATGATAACAATTACTCACTATTGAATTGTTAAGAATCTTACCCCATCTCCTTTCACCAGACCAGTTTAGACAAGATGAAAACTATTCAGTGGGGATTCTACCTTCTCCTGCACACTCTGAAACTAAATTCACTCTGGAAAATCTTGTAAGCCAGTCACTTCATGCCTTTATAGCACCCTCATTTTAAGTGGTGGTGGTGGTTATGTGCAATGGAGTCAGTTCCCCATTTTGGGTAGCCAGTGTTTTAAGTTGCCCACCCCTATCAACCCTAAGTACAAAGGGGATGGGAATGATACTTGATGTGAAGATTCCTTCCCTCTCAGTTGATATTTTGAGCTACTACATCCAAAGT
>NW_006408675.1:7368000-7370009 GCF_000296735.1 Chrysochloris asiatica | reverse complement strand
AATAAGTTGATGTGGACCCGGTAGCACCTACAATAACAACAGTGGCTCAGGATCATGAACATTTCTTCATAAATGTTTGTTAGCTGCCCGATTTCTTCCTTTGTGAAGTGTCTGTTCCTGTGCTGTATCCATTTTTTAACTGGGTTATTTGTCTTTTTCTTATAGAGGTGTTGTAGATTCCTGTCGATTTTAGAGATTAGTTCCTTGTCTGATTTGTTGTTGAAAAAAAAATGTTTTGCCAGTCTGTGTATTCCCTTTTCACTCTTTTGGTGAAATCTTGTGATGTACATAAGTTTCTAATTTCTAGTACATCCCAGTCATCTATTATTTGTGCAATTTTTCAATATTTGACTTGTATTACAGCCCTTAAACTTGTTCCTGTTTTTTCATTGATGACCTGTATAGTTCTGGGATTTACATTCAGGTATTTAATCCCATGTTGAGTTGGGTTTTTGGTATGGTATGAGATAAAGGTCTTGTTTCATTCTTTTGCATATCAATTTTCAGTTTTGCGGGTACCAATTGTTGAAGAGATTATGTCCTGCTTTTCAATGTATTTTGGCCCTTTGTCAAAGATCAGTTGACTGTATGTGGATGGATTTCCTTTTGTGTTTTCAGTTCTGTTCCATTTATCTAAGTATCTTTTTTTTTTAATGAAAAAAAAATTTTTAGACATCTTTATTAACCTTTATTAAAGAAACATTTACTAAACAAAAATATCAAAATGTGAAGCTATTGCTTTTTGACATATCCTCGCATCTAGGACGACACGCTTCTGAAATCATTGTTTCCATCTGTCTAACCCTTCCCAGAAGAATTCTCTGCTTTTCTATTTACACGTGGTCAAAACAGTAATTTTGTCCTTGTTGAGGGACTCAAATTGTGTTCCTTTACAGTGTTCTTTGAGGTTGGAGAACCTCAAAGGGGTAGATCAGGGCAGAAGGACAGGGTAAGGTTTTCTAATACAATTCTTTTTTTTTTTTTAATGTTTTATTGTGAATTATGTGATAGTTTACATGGGAGAACATTAGCTTTACATTCATCTTATCATATATAATTTCATTGCCATGGTTACAATCCCCTCCATGCATCATCAACCAACTAAAGGGTATACCCTGCAAGCCTGCACCCAGTCATCAGCTCACAGTCCCTCTCCCTCTCTGGGTCTAGAGTCCCCAGCTGCTCCATCTCTCCAAGTCATTGTCTCTGCCTCCATCTCTAGCATCACTGCTTCTCTGGGTAGAGTCTCACACTCCGCTCTTATCCCTTGATGGTCCCAGGGACCTCCACTCCTGGACTGCAGTCAACCACTCCCCTCCTTTTGCTATAAAGTGTCCACCTTTATATTTCCAACCCTCACAGTCAGTCCTGATAGCAATTACTCACTATTGTGCCACATGAGACCCATCCCCATCTCCTTTCATCAGCCCTGCCCAGACAGATAGGCTACTACTCAGTGGAGATTCTGCATTCCTCCGCGCCTTCTTGATTGAGGCTCCCTCTTGAAAGATTGTACATCCGTCACTTCTTGCTTAGCCCCCCATTTTGGATAGCCATTGTCCTAGTTGCCCATCCCTGTCCACCCTGTTGTATCAAGGTGGTGGGAATGATCCTCTCTGTAAAGATTTGTTCCTTGTTTTGAGCTACTGCATCCATAGGTGTAGGTCAGGTTCATCAAATTGTATCAGATTACTCTTTTTTTCCTGTTCTTTCTTCTTCTAGTTGAGCTCTGATCATCCAGCCATTGAAGCAAGGTTAAGTGGGTATTATCTGCAAGTCAGGGTGTTCTTGTGCATATGCCTTCACTTCTTATCCCCTGGACACTTCACTCTCCGTTCTAGTGCTCTGTGGCTGTGTCACTGACTCTGGGACTAGGAGTCCCCAGGTTTTTTCACACTGTTGGCCAACCAGGTCTCCACCTGGGTTCACAGGAGTCTGTTTAATGTGGTAGGGCTTAGCTTGCAGGTTCATTGCTATTTTTTCCCCACTTCCCCTTATCAGTGACCAAA
>NW_006408675.1:7366216-7367548 GCF_000296735.1 Chrysochloris asiatica | reverse complement strand
GGTGACATTCTGGCTATTTCTTTCTCTCCCCCTCCAGTGTCTATTTTATAATGGTATGCAAGGGAAAGCAAGATTGAAAAGACAGCCAAACCTCTTTAACGGTGTTTCTCTCCTTTTGCCCTTTGTAACCATGCCTCAATCCCTGTATCCCAGAGTCCTCTTGTTCCAAGGTTGTGCATGCATCATTATTTACCTCTGTCCCACTTAGCCCATGCAAACCTGCTTAACTGTTCTCCCATCTGCCTTGTTCTTCCATTCCTCTCCCTCCCCTTTCTTGTGTATTTCCCCCCTCCCCAGTGCCCAAACTGTCCTGTGTCTGTTCCCTACCCTGTGCTCCACCTTCCCATCTCGACCCTCACCCCACCCCCCACATCCCAGGAACCAGCAAAGAAGTCCTATGCAGTATTTCTCCTTTTATGACTATTTACACTTAACATAATATCCTCAAGGTTCATCCTGTGATAGATTACAGGAGCGTCTCAGTCTCTCCACATCCCTGCCAGCATTTATTGTCCTCTACATTTTTGATCTTTGCTATTATTGATGGTGTGAGATGATATCTCATTGTTGTTTTGATTTGCATCTCTCTAATGGCTAGTGATTGTGAACATTTCTTCATATGTTTGTTGACTGTCCAGATCTCCTACTTGTTGAAGTGTCTGTTCATGTCCTGCACCAATTTTTTAATTGGGTTGTCTTTTTCTTGTAGAGATGTTGTAGTTTTCTGTATATTTTAGAAATGAGTCCCTTCTCTGATGTGTCATTGTAAAAGATATTTTCCCATTTTGTGGGCTCCCTTTCTCCTCGTTTGGTGATGTCTTTTGATGCACATAAAGTTTTAAATTTTTAGTATGTCCCAATCATCTATTTTCTCATCTATGTATCTTTTGTTGCACCAATACCAAGCTATTTTGACCATTGTGGCTGTGGAGTAAATTTTGAAGTTGGGGAGTCGGCAGGGGGACAGGGCGGGGTGAGAGGTCTCTCATTTTGTTTTTCTTCTTAAGCAGTGCTTTGCTTATCCGAGGTCCCTTTCCCTTCCTTACAAAGTTCGTGATCGTTTTTTCCATTTCTTTAAAGAATTTTGTTGAAAGTTGGTTTGGGATTGCGTTATATCTGTAGATTGCTTTGGGTAGTATTGATATTTTCACAATATTAAGTCTTCATATTGGCGTTGTGGGTTAATGTGCTGGACTGCAAAGTCAGGGTGTTTTTTTTTTTAATGATTGTTTGAGGCACATGGATCTGTAACAATGAATCTAGATTGTTCATGAATTTTCAGGTTTTGGCTGAAAGACATCTCAAAATAGAAGACACTTGCTGTCTATTCTT
>NW_006408675.1:7364212-7365256 GCF_000296735.1 Chrysochloris asiatica | reverse complement strand
GGAGTCCTTGGGTCTCCTCGCACTGCTTGCCAACCAGGTCCCCAACTGGGTCCACAGATGCAAAGTCAGTTCTGAACCGCATTCGAGTCCCTATGCAGGGCCGCTATGGGTCAGAACTGATTCCACAGCATTTAACAACAACAACAATCCAATCCACTATCATGAGTCCTGGTTTGGCGCTGTGGGTTAATGTGCAAAGTTGGTTTGAACTGCAAGGTCAGTGGTTCAAGCTCACCAACTGCTCCTCAGGAACCCTATACGGGGTCACTGTTGGTTGGAACTGACTTGAGAGTACTTAAGAACTATCCAAAAGCATGGTATATTCTTCCATTTTTTAAAAAAATCTCTTTTTGTTTCTTGTAGTAATGTTTTGTAGTTTTCTTTGTATATGTCTTTTGTTTCTCTGGTTAGACTTAAACCTAAATATTTCATCTTTTTTGTGGCTATTACAAATGGTATTGTTTTCCTAGTTTCCTTTTCAGAGCTTTCTTTTTTGGTATAGAGGAATCCAACTGATTTTTATATGTTGCTCTTGTACCCTGCCACTTTGCTGAATCTTCCAATGTGTTACAGTAGTTTTTTTGCTGAATCATTGGGATTTTCTATGTATAGGATCATATCATCTACAAGTAGAGTTTTACTGTTTCTTTTTTCGTTGTTAAGTACTGTGGAGTTGGTTCCAACTCATAGTGACCCTGTCTAGGGTTTCTGAGGCTGCAAATCTTTACGGGAGCAAAAAGCCTCATCTTTCTCCTGTGGAACAGCAGGTAGTTTCGAACTACCGACCTTGAGGTTAGCAGCTTGATTCGTAACCACTATGCCATAAATTTATCTTTCTTGCCTTATAGCTCTAGCTAAGACTTTCAACACAATATTTAATAGAAATGTTGATAAACGGCATCCTTGTCTGGTTCTTGTTCATAAAGGGAATGCTTTCAGTTTCTCTCCATTGAGAGTGATATTGGCTGTTGGATTTGTATATATGCTCCTAATTATGCTGAGGAATTTCCCTTCAGTTCCTACTGTGTGCTTTTTTTTTTTTTT
>NW_006408675.1:7362676-7363807 GCF_000296735.1 Chrysochloris asiatica | reverse complement strand
TCAAATTTGTTGGAGTACAACTCTTCATAGTATTCTGTTATTATCCTTTTATTTTCCATTGGTTTCTTATGCATGCTATTTGTGTCTTCTCTGTTTCTTTTGTTAGATTTGCCAATAGTTTGTCAATTTTATTAATCCTTTTAAAGAACCAGCTTCTTGTCTTGTTGATTCATTCTATAGTTTTTCACTTTTCTATCTTGTTTATTTCTGCTCTAATCATTATTATTTCTTTTCTTCTTTTGACTATAGGTTTACTTTGCTGGTCTTTTTTCTAATTGTTGGGGCTACTGTGTTAGTGTTTTGCTTTTATTTTTTCTTTTTTATGGATATGTCCATTTGTTGCTATAAATTGCCCTCTCAACACTGCTTTCCTGTGTCCCAATACTTCTTTGATGTTGTGTTTTCATTCTCATTTGTTTCTAGGAATATTTTAATTTCACTTTTTGTTTATTCTATTACCCAGTAACTTGAAATAAGGGCGTTAATCAGTTTCCTTGTATTTGACTTTATTTCCTTGATTTTCCTATTGTTGATTTCTAAAATTTATAGCATTATGATCTGAGGAGATGCTTTATAGTATTTTGATGTTTTTAAATTTATGGAGACCTGTTTTGTGGCCAAACACATGGTCTATTCTGGAGATGTTCCATGTGCACACAAAAAGAATGTGTATTGTGCTATAGTTGGATTGAATGCTGAGGTCAGATTGGTTGATTGTGTTGTTTAGTTCCCGTTTGTCTGTTAAGTTTCTTTCTGGTTGTTCTGTCCTTTTTGAAAGTGGTGTATTAAAATCTCCCACTACTATTGCTGCTTTCTGTATGTCTTTCTTCAATTCTATTAGAGTTTGCCTTATATATTTTGGGGCTATTTTATTTTGAGCATAGATATTTATTATGACTATGTCATCTTGTTAAATTGACCCTTTAATTATTAGATAATGTCCCTCTTTGTCTCTCAGGCTGGTTTTTTTGTGTTTTTTTTTAATTTAAGATTTTTATTGTGGATTGAGTGAAAGTTTACAGGGCACATCAGCAGTTTCACATTCAACAATTCATATAACTTGTTTCATTACATTGATTATAATCCCCTCCGTATACCATCAGTTAAAAGTATTTCTCTTTATCCACTTTA
>NW_006408675.1:7358262-7360096 GCF_000296735.1 Chrysochloris asiatica | reverse complement strand
ATCTCGTTTCTGGACATGTGCAGATATGGTTGTCTGCTTCTGTTTTTTGGGCATCTTCAGGGGTTATCTGTGGCCTTAATACTTACATGGGTGTGTATTTTGGTATTTTTTTATGTTTTCTGAATGCCTCCAGGTAGATGTGATCAGGAAATGGGCTTCCATTTTCACTCTTCTTCCTGAGAAGTTTCAAGATACCACTGTGGTCGTTTTGATGTAACTTAGGATTTAGTTTCGGCCTATTTCCTCTTTTGTCTGCTTGTCCCTCTCCACAATCCCCATTCAGGCCTTTTTTCTAGTTGAAACAGTTCAGGGCTGGCTCTGGCCGTTTGGTTTTAATTGGAAACCGTCTCTTTAAATTTCGAGGAGATCATTGTGCATGCATAGTAGAACCCTCCGAGGGTGAGCCTGGGGTGCTCACTAGTTCAGGCACCCCTATAGTCACCCGAATGGAGGTACGCAGACGGCAAGGGACCAACGAACAGATACCAAAAGAAAAAAATGTCCACACCTTTACCTAAGCGGTTCTGCCAGGTGTCTGTGGCTGCTCCGATGCTTTGCCCACTTGGTCTCATTCAAGATGGCTGCTCCTGGAGCAGCCAAGCGTCCTGGACTTGAAAATAATAGATTTCTTGCTTCTGCCACAAATTCCCCCAGCTGTGAACCTTCTAACCTTCTAAATATTCCTTTATATGTGGTTCAGAGTTTTGGGACCAGCCCCTGAGCCTGCCTGGTCAGGTAATCTGTGTTGTTGTTGGCAGAGCTCTCTCCTATATGACCACCCGATCCGCCATCTTGTTTGTTCCCCTCTCAGGCTGGTTTTTGCCTGGAAGTTTATTTCATCAAAGATTAGTACTGACTCTCCTGCTTGTTTTCTTATTGTAGTCAGTTTGGTATATTTTTTTCCATCCTTTAATTTTTAATGTTTTTGTTTTTGCATATAAGTTGTGCCTCTTAGAGACAATATACTGAAGGGTCCTGTTTCCTTATCCATTCTGCCACTCTCTCTCTTTTGACTGATGCGTTTAATTCATTGACATTCAGTGTAATTATTGATAGTTATGAATTAATTGCTGTTATTACGTTGCCTTTGTGTGTGTGTGTGTGTGTGTGTGTGTGGTGCTGCTGGTTTCTTTGTTCTGCATGTCTTCTTGTTGTTCTTGTCAATTTCTTCATCGTTTTACTGTTTCCATGTTCTTCTTTGATTTTCCTTTTCTTATTGTGAACTATTACGTTTCTTTGAGGGTACGCTGTATTGTGTTAATTTCTTCCTCCTTTTAAAACAATCTGTTTTATCCTGAAATTTACCTTACCTCACCACCTAGATCTTTGTTCCTGTACTTTTCCCTTCTTTCGCGTTGTAGTTGTTTTTATCGTAGACTGACGTCCCATTCTTGTAGTTTTGTTCTATTTTGGACTCTTTCATCTCTGGATTGAGTTATGAGTGTTGCCTTGTATGTCAATCTCTGGTTGTTGTCTGTTCTTATTGGTTTTCAGTCCAAAGAACTCCCTTTAGTATGTTTTGAAGTTCTGGTTTGGCTTTTACACAACCCTTAATTTCTGTTTATCCTGGAATGTTCTGATTTCACCATCATATTTGAATGACAACTTTGCTGGGCATATGATTCTTGGTTGGCAGTTTTTTCTTTCAGAGTTTTGTATATATCTCCCAGTTGCCTTCTTGCGTGCATGATGGTCTACTAAGACATCAACGCTTAATCTGTTTGATTGCCTTTGTAGGTAATACTTCTTTTTCCCTAGCTGCTTTCATGATTCTTTCCTTTTGTTTGAGTTTGGAGAGTCTGATTATGATAGGTCTTCATGATTTTCTTTTTTT
>NW_006408675.1:7312011-7358013 GCF_000296735.1 Chrysochloris asiatica | reverse complement strand
AGGCCTCACTGCCTCTGGGTAGGATTCCGCTCTTCTCCATTGATGGTCCCAGGGTCCTCTGCTCCTAGACTGATAAATTAATCACTCCCCTCTTTGTTACAAAATGTCCATCTTTAGATTTCCAACCCTCACAACCAGTCCTGATAACAATTATTCACCATTGCATCACAAGAGACCCATCTATATTTCGTTTCATCAGCCCTTCCTGGACAGGCTGGACACCACTCACTGGAGACTCTACCTTCCTCCACGCCGTCTGGATCTAGGTTCCCTCTTGAAAGCTTGTAAGCCAGTCACTTCTTGCCTTTGTATCTCTCCCCCCATTTTGGGTAGCCAGTTCATGATTTTCTTTTGGAGTCTATTGTACCAGGTTTGTTCAGATTCTTGAATACTTATCTTCTTGTCTTTATGCTAGGGAAATTTGCTTCCAACAGCTCTTCGACTATCCCTTTTGTGATTTTCTGTGATTCTTCCTGTTTTGGCACTTCAGTCACCTGTAAGGCATTCTGCTTCATGTTGCCCCACACTAATCTTAGGTCTTCTTCAGGTTTTTTTTTTTTTTTTTTCATTCTCTTTTCTGCTTGTTCTTATAATGTAATTATATTGAGAGATTTGTCTTCAAGCTCTCTGATTCTGGCTTCTACCCCGTCAGTTCTACTCCTTTGCCCTTTCAGTGTGTTGTCCATTTCTGATATTTTAGTACTGATCATGCATACCTGTTTTTGTAGGTTTTGTATCATCTCTAATGCTGTATATGTTTTATTTGATTCTTCCTGTAGCGCTTTTCTGACTTTTTTCTTATTTTCCTTGACCTTTCTGTGGAACATTTGGATGAACCTCAATATCATTCTCCTGAATTCCTTATCAGGCAGTTGAAAAGCCTGCATTCCTTCCAGTGCAAATTCTGGCTTTTCTTCTTGGTCGTTTGTTTGAGCTACTCTGTCTTGTTTCTGCTCATGAGCAGAAAATTAGTATTGCTTATTTGACATTGTGGCATTGTTGTATTTGTAATAATTAGTTGAATGTATGTTGGGGTATTCTTAAGCTCTCTCGAATTGCCTCCTGGTAGATGTGATCAGGAGATGGGATTCCCTTTTCCCTGCTCTCACAGCTCAATTCAGAGTGTGTTTAGTAGGTGTTGACTGTAAACACTGCTCTAGTGTACAGCAGCAGTGGTTTTTGTCTAGATAGTGGGGTTTCATAGTGTGCTATTGTAGTTGGCTGTATTGCCACAATTGCTGTCTCTTTTTGGGTAAGGCAAGAAGAGAAAGGGTCTCCTCAAGATAAAAGGGGAGCTGAAAAACACAGATTAAACACTAAAGTCCAAAATCACACACACACACACCAAAAAAAAAAACAAAACAAAAAACCCTATGGCAAAATATGAGTAAGACTTTTAAGGCCTCTTGTCTTCAAAGCCATCTGAGAAATTTCAAGATGTTCTCGTTGTACCTTATGATGTAACTCAAGGTTTTGTTTTTCGTCTTTTTCTCCTTTTTTCCCCCACCTCCCCTCAAGTCTGTTGATGTTTTTCTCCTAGTGAGAACCAGTACAGGGCTGGCCAGATCTGCTTTGTGGAAGACATTCCTTTTGCAAACTCTTTCTGTTGACTTCTCCCCCTTCTTTGTTTCTGTGCAGATCCTTCCACATGCAGAGCAGAACCTTACCTGGGGGTGTCAACTCTTTCAGATATTCCATCTGGCCCCAGATTTGAAATGGGTAGACAGAGCAAAAGAAAAAAAATGAAAAAGAACTGCGCACAACTTTATCTCTGCGAATCCATCAGCCCTCTGTGATGGGGATGCTCTTTTGATCCTCTGTCTGCTCATTCCCATTCCGAGTAGCTTTGCTAGGACTCGCTGGCTATTGGAAATCAGAAGCCTCGTCTTTTCTTGCTTCTGCTCCACATCTTCAATCTATTTACTCAACTATTACTTTTAAAATCTTAGAAGTTGTGTTACTTTCACTAGCAACAGTTTTGCCTTATAAGTTATCTTATACCTCAAGTGCTCTATATATGTAATCACATTTAAAATGAATATACTCTTTTTAAAACCAGTTATATTCTAATAACAGTTTGTCTTATCCAGTGTGGTTTTTGGAAATGGGTTTTTAGGCCCTATCTTTCAAGCTTTTAGATACTATCATATTACATAAATGCAAAGTATCTATAATGAGAAGTACCAGAATATTAAATTTTGCACAATCACAACATTCCCATTGAACTTCCTGCTATGATTAAAGTGTTCTATAGCTTTGGTATTTAATATAGTATCCACTATCTTCATTGGCTATTGAGTACTTAACTGATCACTTAAGTGGAAAAGTGGATTTTTTTTTTAATTGTATGTGTAAATATACACTTTTGGCTATTGTTGTTTTACATTGTTCTCCAGTGTCCCCCTAAGTCAGTATGTGCTGTATTCTTAAGTCTGTATGACAGGTATTTTTTGTTCATGTTTTGTGTTTTTTAATCCAGCCAGTAAACCTCTAGCATATAAGCTGATTTTCCCTTTCATAATTAAATTCTTCTCATTTACTAGATGAGTAAAACTATTTATTCTTAACTAGTAATATGTAACAGCGTGTGTATTTGTGCACAACAATTTTTAATAAAATTATTTAATGTTTGCAATAGTAATTTTTGTACACCCTGAAAGGAAAACATGTAGTAGAGGTGTGTTATTATTTGAACACTTTGATGTCCTGAGTTCAAGTATACAGCATTGTAGATTACAAAGCATCTATGAGAAAGAGTTAGTTTCTTTTTGGTAAAATGGGGATAATAGTATATGCCTTAGTTGTAGTGAGAATGAAATGGCATTGTGAATATAGTTTATATAAAGATTGTAGCACACAGTGCTCTGCATATTGCCATACTTCAAAAGATTTTATGAGAAAGTGAGATGTTTAGGAAGATTGCAACGCAAGTATGAAAGATCTTCAAAAAGTTTCCAATAACTCTTTGAAAGTCCCCTCATATTTACCCTGCTTTAAACAATTGTCAAACACTGTAAGAATGTTACATAATTTGAATTAGAAGAGTTAAAGGCAGTGCATTTAAGTAAAAAATCAAAACTAATCCTGTCTTTGTTTTAAATTTAGCTCTTTTCCCCTTAAATGGCTTATTTTGCAGTAATTGAAATATTTAAAAACATTTACATCAAAATAATATTTCTCTCCTTAACTGAGTTTTTTGATGCTTCTGGCTAGCCTAAAACTTATCCCTGACCCCAATTAGAAGTCTTTGCCTAGGACAAGTATTTACTATTATGTTGTTGGTAAGTGCTGTCAAGTCGATTCTGACCCATAGTAACCCTGCATAGGGTTTCCAAGGAGCAGCTGATGAGCTTGAACCACTGACTTTGCAGTCTGACACATTAGCTCACAGCGCCACACCAGGACTCCATTAATAATTTTTTTTTAATTTACTATTACACATGCAAGGAATTGACTATAGTACCAGTGGTTCTTATCTATTAAAGTAGGTCTTGGTGCTGCCTTAGTAGGTGTGGCACGATAGGATAAGCAATCGACCTCAAGACTGGTTTGAACCACAAGGTCCGTGGTTCAAACTCATTGGAAACCACTCCTTGGAAACCCTATACAGGATTTCTATGAGTAGGAGTCGACTTCATGGCACTTAACAACAATACAGTATTCACCTACAGGCAGTATAGTTGAAATTGCATATATACATACTTTGTGTGCTTAAAAATCATTGTTGTTAGCAGCTTTCAAGTTGATCCTCAACTCATGGCAACCCCATGTGTTACAGAATAGAACTGCTCCATGAATTTTTTTTTTTTTTTGTCAGTAAATTCTGGTGTGGCACTATAGGATAAGATCTGGACTACAGGTCAGTTCGAACTGCAAAGTTGGTAGTTCAAACTCCCAAGCCACTCCTCCGAAAGCCTATACAGGGTCTGTATGGGTTGAAACTGACTGGACAGTGCTGAACAACAGCAGCAATAAAGGTTCATTAGTCCTTTGGAAACACTGTAAGGCCAATATGTAAATGAAACAAAATATACATGAGAGAGGAGATTTTATGTGGAAGTCATAGGGATGTTAAAAAAGGTAATTTGATCCCTGATATCTGTCAAGGAAGACCTGAAAATATTTTTGCCTTTCTAATTCCTCATCAAGCAGGGAGAAAGATGAGGCTTTCTACTCCCGTAAAGGTTTACACCCTCGGAAACCCTGTACAGGGTCACTATGGGTTGGAACCGACTCGACGGCACTTAACAACAACAACAATTTCTCATCAAAACTGTGGATTCCTGGTGTGGTGCTATAGGATAAGCATGGACTGCTAACCACAAGGTTGGTGTTTCAAACCCACCAGCCAGTCCTTGGAAATCCTATGCAGGGTTGCTATGAATCAAAACTGACTTGACGGCACTTAACAACCACACCAGGAATCAAAATTACACATAATGAAGTTCATAAGAAACTAAGAGTACTCATAAGCAGAAATTAAAAGATACCTGTTTTTTAAAATTACATTTTTTCCTTTTGAGATCTAATGAGCAGACTCAAAGCACTGTTTTCTTTAGGAACGTACAGTTAGTTCACATTATTTTGTAAAAAAAATATTTGAGTGCTTGGATTTAATTTGAAAGTCATTAGATATAAATTTGAGTGTTAAATGTATTCCTCTGTGTGTGTGTGAATTTAGCTGTGATACGTAACTTGGAATGCATTGTTCAGAAAAGTTTCTGTTTGTAATGCATATGTTTTCATTACATTTATATTTGTTTGACTATTTCAGTGTCTAAAAATGACTACAAAACGAAGCTTGTTTGTGCGGCTGGTCCCATGTCGTTGTCTACGAGGGGAAGAGGAGACTGTAACTACTCTGGATTATTCACACTGCAGTTTGGAACAGGTTCCCAAAGAGATTTTTACTTATGAAAAGACCTTGGAAGAGCTCTACTTAGATGCTAATCAGATCGAAGAGCTTCCCAAGGTATGTTAATACTGTCTTTCAAGAATTATCTTTAGTTCTTTTTCTGTCTAGTTTAGAATAGAATTATGATGGTGTAGCGCTGTGGGTTAATGAGCCAGACTACAAAGCTGTTTGAACTGCAAGGTCTGTGGTTCAGGCTCACCAGCTGCTCCCTGGAAACCCTATACAGGGTCACTATGGGTCAGAGCCAACTCGATGACACTTAACAACAACAACAATGTTGCCATGGAGTCCTGGTGTGGCGCTGTGGGTTAATGTGCCAGACTGTAAAGCCCTTTGAACTGCAAGGTCAGTGGTTCAGGCTCACCAGCTGCTCTTCAGAAACCCTATACAGGGTCACTATGGGTCAGAGCCAACTCGATGACACTTAACAACAACAACAATGTTGCCCTCATGCTGTCTATCTATATTTGTGTTTTCATCTTTTGTTTAATTTTGTCTTATTAATAGATGTAAAAGAAGTCTTTCTGTTTAGTTAATTGCATGAATACTTGAGTAAATTACCTAAAATTTTGTATTTAACTCCAATCGTGTTCTAGCCTTTAGGGTTGATAACAAGAGTGCATGCTTCTGCAGCCACTAGATTTTGTCTAGAAAAAGAAATGAAATTTGTCATTTCCAGTTTTATGAGACATAGTAATAAGTAGTAGTTGTTGTTGTTAGTTGCCATAAGTCTGTGACCCAGTCCTGCCAGTTCTTTGCCATCCCCAGGACTGGTTGAAGATTGGGCTGTTGGGATTCATAGGGTTTTCCTTGACTGGTTTCACAAGTAGATTGCCAGACCTTTCTATCCTTGTCTTAGTCTAAAAACCTCTACTGTTGTAGCATTGTTGTTGTTGTTGTTGTGTGCCGTGGAGTCGATTCAGACTCATAGCGACCCTGTACAGGGTTTCCGAGGCTGTTAATCTTTACGGGAGCAGAACGCCTCATCTTTCTCCCGCGGAGCAGCTGGTAGTTTCGAACTGCTGACCTTGCGGTACGCAGCCCGATTCGTAACCACTGCACTACCAGAACTTGTGTTGTAGCATAGTAACATGCAAATCTCTGATTACAGACAGGTGGTGCCTGCACATGAGGTGCATGCATTAGTTAGGACTCAAACCAAGGCCTCCCTCATGAAAGGCAAAAATTCTGCTGCTTCACCACCTACCACAAATGTCCCAAAATAATAACTAGCTCTGTTCTAAGCATTATGGTTATATTATGCCATTTACTGCTCACAACCACTATATGAGAAAGATGTTATTATTTTCCATTTTCAGATTTTCATATGATTTAAACTCAGGCAGCCAATAGTCCACTATACTACCCTATCACTGTATTTTTGCCTTTAATCTTTATGTAATTCCATTTATCATATTGGAATACTGGTGTGGCACCATAGGATAAGCACTTGACCTCCAGCTCAGTTTGAACTGCAAGGTTGGCAGTTCATACTCACCAGCTGCTCCTCAGAAACCCTATACAGTTAGTTCCGAGTCGGGACTAACTCGGTGGCCTTAACAATAATAGCAATATATTGGAGTTCTGGTGTGGCACTGTGGGTTAATGCCCTGGAATACAAGGTCGACACTTCAAGCTCCTTGGAAACTCTACAGGGTCGCTATGAGTCAGAACTGACTCAACAACACTTAACAAAAATAACATATATCATATGAGAGTCCTGGTGTGGCGCTGTAGGGTAAGCACTGGACTATTAACCACAACAACGGTTGGCAGTTCAAACCTACCAGGGACGCTGTGAGTCAGATGTGGCTCAGCACTTAACAACAACAGCAACAATACATCATATGTTTATGATTTTAGATACTATAGTAAATGGAATTGTTTCCTTAGCTTTCTGTTCTGATTGCTTATTGCTGATTTATAAAAACCTGACATTTTTGTGTGCTGACCTTGAATCCCATCACTATACTGAGTTATTAATTCTAGTAGTGTTCTTCTGATACTTACCTTCGTATATTTTACTCCCTGATTATCCTCTTACACAATCTCCTGTTTTATAGAAAATCTAAAGTAGCTTTAATTGAATTGTTAGAATTTTTTGACCAAATAGCAGTGTGTTTCAACCTGTAGGTGGAGACCCACTGGTGGCTTATAATTATCAATGTAATGCATATGGCCTGGATTTAAAAAAAAAAAAAATCCTGTAATTTTGATTGCCAGATTTCTCAAATAAAAATATAGCACATCCAGTTGAATTAGAATTTCAGATATAGAAAGATTTTTTTTGGTATAAATGTGTTTGTTTGTTTTTTGAGGGGTAAACATCTTATTGGCTCCTCATGCAACAGTCTGTTATGCTTTTATTTGATGCATATGTCTGCACATATTTCCAAGCTAATTAAATGTGTTGTTTTACAAAACATAAGCTCCAACGTTTGCCATATTTAAATGCCATTTATGTTGTTGACTGTTAACAGGGAATACGTTTACAGTCATGTATTTATTCTCATTTAAGCGCATTTTGCCCATAGAAGTATGAGGATGCTTACTGTTCTTTGTGTTTTGAGTTGTATTCAGGTTAATAATAATGTAACCAGAGCAATAAGAGAACTTCCCTAGTGTTTGTGTGAACATGAGTCATTTAGTTTTAATAAGACTAATGATTTGTATAAAAGTCAGAAGATGGAAGTATTTAAAGAAGCTAAATAATCAAAATTCTTTTGTCTGTTTTTCAATAGCAACTTTTTAACTGTCAGTCGCTACATAAACTGAGTTTGCCAGACAATGATTTAACAACATTACCAGCATCCGTTGCAAATCTCATTAATCTCAGGGAACTGGATGTCAGCAAGAATGGTAAGCTTGTTTTCCTAACTTTTTGTACTTGGGACTATTTAGATACATGTTGTGTTTTAATAAGTGGTGGTGGTGTGCCATGGAATAGGCTCCAACTCTTAACGACCCTGCATAGGGTTTCCGAGGCTGTAAATCTTCATGGGAGTAGAAAGCCTCATCTTTGTTCCACAGAACAGCTGGTAGTTTCGAAATGCTGACCTTGAGATTAGCAGCCCAACTCCTAACCACTATGCTAAATGTCAAAGTCAGGTTGAAATATATTACCAAATTAGCATCATCTTATGAAAAATTTTAAAGTAGCTGGTTGGCACAGTGACTGAGCGCGTCACTGCTAACCAAAGGTAGGCAGTGGGAACCTACCAGTCATTTTAAGGTGATGGGATGTGGCAGTTGGCTCAGAAACCTTATGGCAGTTCTGTTCTGCCATAGAGGGTTGAGGGTTACTATGTGATGGAATCAACTGGATATAAATGTATGGGCAAGGTTGTATATAACCTGTTTCATATTCAAATACAGTAAAATTTAATGTTTTATGTTGTAGTCTTGGCTGGTGGCTCTGTGGCTTAGGTGTTGGGCTGTTGATCACAAGGTTGGTGATATAAACCAACCCACCAACCGTTTGTGTGTGTGTGTTGGGCAGGGATGTGGGGTTATGAGACTATCTGCTCCTGTAAAAATTTACAGTCTCAGAAACCTTGTGTAGGATTGCTATGAGTTGGAATTGACTTGATATACATACAAGGGGGGCTTCAAAAGTTCCTGAAAAATGAAGTCGAAAGATAATGCCATTTTTTTCAATGAATATTTTGAAGCCCCCTGGTACACAAAAATACACACACACGGAGTTATTCGTGAAACTTTAAAGCAAGGTAGAGATTAAGTGGTAAATTTTATTTGAGAGAGTGTGTTTTTAACCTTTTAATAACACACAACAGATACACACAAATTATCTGTAAATATAAAATAAAGATACATTTTTTAAGTGTTTGCTACCTTGTTGCTTGTAATGAGAAATTACTGCCTTTTTCACTGTTGATGTTGTAATATGATTAGAAAAAAGAATCATGCATCTCTGGTAGCACAGTAGTTACGAATCAGGCTGCAAACCTTAAGGTCAGCAGTTCGAAACTACCAACTGTTCTGCGGGAGAAAGATGAGGCTTTCTGCTTCTGTAAAGATTTACAGCCTCGGAAAACCCTGTACAGGGTTGCTATGAATAGGAACCGACTCCACGGCACATAACAACAACAACAAACATCTTCATCAATACTGAGATGCAATATTTATAATAATGCTAAAGGAAAAAAGAAATTTGCAGAACATTGGAAATTATGCTATCATTTAGCAAATATTTATTGAGAGCCCAGGTTGTGCGAAGTAGTCTATTAGGATCCTAGTTGCAATTATAGTGAGAAATAAAATGTTAAATAAGTGTTTAGTCTTGTATTTGTGGTTTCTTACTTTGATATATACAGAAAAAGTAAGCTGTATAAGGGGGCTTTAAAAATTTCATGGAAAAATGGAATTGAAAGATAATGGAAGTTTTTCCATGAATTATTTGAAGATCCCTGATAATACAGAGTGTTTCGTACCTACTTTGATAGGAGCTGGAACTAGGCACTTGAAATTTCTATAGTGAACATGTAGTTCTAATTACAGAAAAGAAAGTACAGTGTGGTTAATTTTAATGCTGTGTCCAAAGATGTTGCTTTTAACAAACAATTCATCTTCAAATAATTCTTTTTAATGTTTAGAGAAAACCTCTGTAAACAAGTCCTAACAGCACTATCAGCAAATACTTACAATCTATCCTAGACCCCTTGGTTCTGAAGTCAGTCTCTCTGTGTCCCAGTGGTGACAATTTCCAGCTGTATTTGTTCTGTCATATCAGTTCTGCTATATCTAAGGATTTAGTATGATTTTAAGACTGATAAAAATAGTCATCCTTTTTTCACAGTTTTTTTTCAGTGTTTTAAATTACATCTGTGCCCCCTACCCTTCAAAATTGCTTATCTTCACTTACCAATTCCTAATTATATTTTAGTAGTTAGCAATGTATATAAAATAATAAAATAGTCTATTTTATAGGATAATGGTCCAGTTAACATTTCTTTTTTGGAGGATTTATGGTTTACTTATTCAGTATAAATATGAATACTATTAGTAGTGATTACCCTACAGACTTTCCGTACAGCCTCAATTAATTGTCAGTAGACAGTAAAATTTCATTTTAAAACTAGCAGTTTTGCCTTTGTTTATTGAGTCATTTAATTTAGAGTTTAAAATATTTTTACATGGTGGAAGTTTGCATTTAAAATTTTAAATTATAATTTAATTTGACTTTGATTGAATTAATTAAAAATGATACTCTTTTTCTCCAACATACTTAAAAATTTTCAAACCCAAATAAAAAATATGCATGAAAGCTAGAAAAACACCATCAATTAACCAGTTGGTAGTATTTCACCACATTTGTTTTATTTTTTTCTTTTATATACATAAGGAGCTCTGGTAGCATAGTAGTTACGAATCGGGTTGCGACCCTCAGGGTCAGCAGTTCAAAACTACCAGCTGTTCCGCAGGAGAAAGATGAGGCTTTCTGCTCCTGTAAAGATTTACAGCCTCGGAAACTCTGTACAGGGTCGCTGTGGGTCAGAACCGACTCCACAGCACATAACAATAACAACATATATACATAGGAACTTCCAAAAGTTCTTGGAAAGATGGAATTTTTCCAGGGACTTTTTGAAGCCCCCTCATATGTACATATAAATTTAAATAGGGCCAGGAAGAAGATAAATACATCTTATTGCTTATACAAAATGTATTTTTCCTAAACCTATTTCAAAATTTAAGTTGCAGCTTTCACAAATCTCACTGTATGCTTCCCGTACTATCAAGAACATTCTTATTTGTAATCCAAATATCATCTATACTCAAAGTTAACATCACATTTAACATTGCCAGATTACCCCCCTTTTAACATATAGATCAATAGAGCACTGTGTCTCTGTCTTTTAATGAACACTCTTCCTATTTCTTTTGTTTGTTTTTCATGACATTGACAATTTCGATAAGTCTATGTCAATTTGTTTTTTTATTTGGGTTTTAAATTTTGTCTGACGGTTTCCTTATGATTGTATTCAGGTTAAATAGATAGCTTCAGTTTCAAACATCCCCAAACACAAGAGTCTTTTTGTGTTTCCATCCTTCACTTAGTATAGTGTCAGGGGTTGCATGGCTTAATACATTTGAAGTAAATCAACTTAATTTCTTAACATTGTACTTCTATATATGGTGATATTAGAAAATGATCAAAGTCGTGTTTTCTTTTTGCATATTTATAGTTTGCTCATATTCACCCTAGGTGAAGGTTAGTAGTTATTAATGCCTCTGGAGTCCTGGTGTGGTACTGCAGGAAAATGCACTGGGCTGCAAGGTCGGTTTGCACTGCAAGGTCAGCAGTTCATGTCCACCAGCCACTCCTCAGAAACCCTATTGATATGAGTTGGAATTGACTGGATGCTACTTAATAACAATTGTCATTCCAAACAGGCTTAATTAATTCTCCTAGGCAGCAAGTTTTTATGAGTCTTCTCCATTGTTACTTGCTATCAAGTGGGTTCTGATTCATAGTGAGTGAATGTATTACAGAGTGGAGCTGCTCTCTAAGGGTTTCTTGCTATTGAATTTTAGGACTGTTAAGACCTTAGGAGTAGTCCTGGTTGCGTAGTGGGTTGCTCATTGGGCTGCTAACTATGTTAGCAGTTCAAATCCATCAGCTGCTCTGACTAAGAAAGAGGCTTTCTGCTCTTTGAAAGATGTACAGGTTTGGAAACCCTACATAGGGTCGCTATGAGTTGAAATCAACTAGAAGGCAGTGGAGGTGGTGGCCTTAGAAATCATCGAGTGTAATGTGTCCCAAAGCAGTATATTTTATACTCTTTGGCCTTTTTAAATGGAAGATGTTAAGGTATAATGTTTTTGTTGTTGTTAAGTGCCATCGAGTCAATTCTGACCCATAGCGACCCAGTATAGAATTTCCAAGAAGCATTTGGTGAGCTTGAACTGCTGACTTTGCAATTCAGACAGCTTTGCAGTCTGGCACATTAATCCACAGTGCCACACCAGGACTCCTAAGGCATAATACTACTAATAAAATAGTATGCACCTGGAAAAGGCTTGTAAATTTATCTACAAGTCTGTATTGTGGTGGTAAGTTGGTTCCAGTTTCACAGCGACCTTATGTAGGGATTCTGAGACTGTAAATCTGTACAGAAGCGGAGTGTCTCATCTTTCTCCTAAGGTTCGAACTGCTGATTGTGCAGTTAACAGCCCAGTTCATTATCTACCGTATTACTAGGACTACGATGGATCTTGGCTGAAAGCAGAGAATATCAGAAGGATGTTTACCTGTGCTTTATTGACTACACAAAGGCTTTCGATTGTGTGGATCATGACAAGCTATGGACAACATTGAGAAGTATGAGTATTCCAGAACACTTAATTGTACTTCTAAGAAATCTGTACCTAGACCAAGAAGCAGTTGTTCGAACAGAACATGGGAACACTGAATGTTTTAAAATTGGGAAAGGTGTGAGACAGGGTTGTATTCTTTCACCATACTTATTCAACCTGTATGCTGAGCAAATAATACGAGAAGCTGGGTTCTATGAAGAAAAACGTGGCATCAGGATTGGAGGAAGACTCATTAACAACCTGCGATATGCAGATGATACAACCTTGATCGCTGAAAGTGAAGAGGACTTGAAACATTTACTTATGAAGATTAAAGAGCACAGCCTTCGATATGGATTGCATCTCAATGTCAAGAAAACAAAAATCCTCACCACTGGACCAATAAACAACATTCTTATCAATGGAGAAAGGATTGAAGTTGTCAAGGACTTCATTCTTCTTGGATCAACTATCAACACTCGCGGAAGTAGCAGTCAAGAGATCAGACGACATATTGCACTGGGCAAATCTGCTGCACAGGAACTTTTTAAAGTATTGAAGAGCAGAGATGTCAGCTTGAGGACTAGGGTGCGCCTGACCCAGGCCATTGTGTTTTCAATAGCCTCATATGGATGCGAAAGCTGGACAGTGAATAAAGAGGATCGTAGAAGAATTGATGCCTTTGAGTTGTGGTGTTGGAGGAGAATACTGAGGGTGCCATGGACTGCCAAAAGAACCAATAGATCTGTTTTGGAAGAAGTGCAGCCAGAGTGCTCCTTGGAGGCCAGGATGGCTAAGCTTCGTCTCTCCTACTTTGGACATGTGGTCCGGAGGAAACAATCGTTGGAGAAGGATGTCATGCTGGGTAAGGTGGAAGGTCAGAGAAAAAGAGGAAGACCTCCAACGAGATGGATCGGCCAGGTGGCATCATTGATGGACTCGGGGGTGGCAGCGTTGGTGAGGTTGGCCCAGGATAGGACATTGTTTCGTTCTGCTGTGCATGGAGTCGCTATGAGTCGGTTCCGACTCGATGGCACCTGACAACAACAACAACAACCACCAGCCTGTATAGGATGTAAATACTAAAGAGAATATTATCTGGCTCATTAATGGACACATATATTTTCCTTAACAATCTGTATTTTAACTCCAGGTTTCTTACACTAAAATGATAATGGTAGCATTATCTAAGTAGCAATTCTGACTTTCGTAATGTTTCTTAAAGAATTACATGTTTTAGAGTTACACCAAACTGTTTTGAAAATTAATTGAACTGTGTACAATGTATCTTTAACTAATTTCAGTAGTTCTTTGTTGTTTATTTTGAAACAGTGCTTTAGTGTTCTTTGAGGCTGTGAATGTGAGCATTTGGAGATTTTGCATATGAACAAAAGATTTAGGAAAAGCACTTATTTTGTTTAGAGAAAGGACAGTCAGTTATTGCTTCTAATAAAATGTTGTAACTTATACTGACTAAAATTATTCATCCATTTCTTTTTCCTTTTTCTATGTGACTGATCACATAGAAAGTACCAAGTGTCTTCTTTAAATAAGTAGTCCTTTGCTTTTACTTATTTTCTTGAATTTTTTCCTCCATTTTGTCTCAAACTAGTGTTTTGTGTAGATGAAACTGCACTTCTTTGATGATGAGCAAAACCAATTTAGGAAGAACAAGAGAGTATATTATTATCTTGGCTTATAGAAATTCTAATAATAATTCCTAACTTAATTTTCATTATTGTGACCTCAGTAATTAAGCCATTTTACTTTCAAGGTCTGAGATTATCTTAATTATCCTGTAATTTTTTAACTCTGAAGTATATCCCATTGAAAGTATGTTTTACTGAAAACAACAATATAGCATACGGAGCTCTGGTAGCGTAGTGGGTACAAATCGGTGCGAACCTTAAGGTCAGCAGTTCGAAACTACCAGCCGCTCCGCGGGAGAAAGATGAGGCTTTCTACTTCCCGTAAGGATTTATACCCTCGGAAACCCTGTACAGGGTCACTATGGGTCGGAACCGACTCGACGGCACTTAACAACAACAACTAGGGTAGTATATTTAATGAGAAATTTGAGGGTTTTTTGGTTGCATGTTTGATTAGGTACTACATTGTATGAAAAGAAGTTTAGTGTATTAAACGAAAGTATTATTTATCAGATTTTCCCATCTACAGAAATTATTAAATGTTTGTATATCATTCAGATGATCAATAAGGGAGAGATGAATATGTTTCGTTTTATATTTAATGAAAATTCCAAGTTTTCCTCTATTGCAATGTTTAATTATATTAAATCTTGAATAAGATGTTACAACCTGTTTATTTATTTTAAACTTTTTGTTATGAATTGAGTGAAAGTCCAGAGATAAGATCTTCAGCTCTACATACAACAAACCACACACCCCATACCCACATGCCCCGGTCCATCCCAGTGACCTCAGTCCCTCCTTTTAGCAGCAGCTATCCCAGTTCTTCCCTGTGGTTCCCCATTTACATCTTATATTTCACAAATGAACAGAGCAAAAATATATGATACACACATACAATACAAAAAATACGTGTTCATTTAAATGTCCAAAGGGTGCATTCTGCAAGGCAGCCTCCTGCCCACAGACATAGAGCCTCCTCACTCAGTCCATGGTCCTAGAGCCCTGAGCTGCTCTGGTTCTCCATACCAATGTCTCTGTCACTGTCTCTGCTGTCGCTGATTTTTTAGATAGGGATCTCATGCTCCTCTCATGCTCTTCCTTCTTGATGGTCCTGGAATTCTCTGTTCCTGAAAATGAAAGATTCATCACTTCCCCCTTTTAGTTACACATATTCTACAATTACAGTTGTGACAATCACAATTAATCCTACTAACAATTACAATTGAATCATAAAATCCTATCACCATACCCCTTTCACCAGATCCATCTGGAAAAGAGGAAAAACTATTCAGTGGGTATTCTATCATACACCTTATTCTGGAACTAAGTACACCCTTGAAAGCTTGTAAGCCAGCCACTCCATGCCTCTATAGCCCTACCATTTTTGATAGCCAATGTCAAAATCGTCCATCCTCGTCATCCTAGTACACTGAGGGAGACATGCATGTTCTTTAATCTGAAGAATCTTCCGTTCTGATTGGAATTTTGAGCAACTGTACTACTAAGCAAAAATATAGTTAATCAAATTGTAGCAATTTACACTTGCTCACAGTGTCAAACATCTTTATCTTTATCTGGTTGGGCTCTGGTCAGCTCAGCCCTAGCCAGTGAAATACTCCCATCCTTTCCATCCTTGGTAACCATTAAAGAATGTTTCTATTAGTATGGGAAATTTTTCTTAAGCTTTTACAGTAATGATCTCATGCAATATTTGTCCTTTTGTGATTGATTCATTTCACTCAGCATAATTTCCTTCAGTTTCATCCATGCTGTGAACTGTTTTGCATATTCATCATTCTTCTTCAAGATTGCATAGTATTCCATTGTGCATATGTACTAAAGTTCATTCTTTCATTGATTGTCACTTCAGACAGTCTCCATCTTTCTGCTATTATGCCTAGTCCTGCGATGAACATTGATGTGCATATATCTACTCGTATCCTAACTCATATTGCTTATGGATATGTATTAAGTAAAGGGATTAAATAAAGGGATTAAAGCCTCATATGGATGCGAAAGCTGGACAGTGAATAAGGAAGATCGTAGAAGAATTGATGCCTTTGAGTTGTGTTGGAGGAGAATAGTGAAAGTGCCATGGACTGCCAAAAGAACCAATAGATCTGTTTTGAAAGAAGTGCAGCCAGAGTGCTCCTTGGAGGCCAGGATGGCTAAGCTTCGTCTCTCCTACTTTGGACATATTGTCCGGAGGAAACAATAGCTGGAGAAGGATGTCATGCTGGGTAGGGTGGAGGGTCAGAGAAAAAGAGGAAGACCCCCAACGAGATGGATCAGCCAGGTGGCATCATTGATGGCGTCAAGTGTGGCAGCGGTAGTGAGGTTGGCCCAGGATCGGACATTGTTTCATTCTGCTGTGCATGGGGTCGCTATGAGTCGGTTCCGACTTGATGGCACCTGACAACAACAACAACAAAGGGATTACTGGGTCATAACATATTTCCGTTCCCAACTTTCTGAGATGGTGCCATACCATTTTCCATAGTGGTTGAACCATTTTACAGTCCTGCCAGCAATGTAGGAGGTCCCATTCTCTCCACACCCTTGCCAGCATTTGCTCTTTTCTTTTATTGAGCTTCATTACTAATGCTCATCTATGCCAAGAAATTTGGAAGACAACTCTGTTCAACTGCTTGGAAGAGATCCGTATTTGTGCCCATTCCAAAGAGAGGTGATCCAACGGAATTCATAAATCATCGGACAGTCTCTCTTTGATATCCCATGTGAATAAAGTTTTACTAAAGGTAATACAGAAATGGCTGCAAGCATACATTGACAGAGAACTTCCAGAGGTTCAAGCCAGATTCAGAAGAGGCTGTGGAACGATGAATATCATTGCTGATGTCCGATGGATCTTGGCTGAAAGCAGAGAATACCAGAAAGATGTTTACCCATGCTTTATTGACTATGCAAAGGATTTTGGTTTTTTGAATCATAACAAGCTATGGACAACATTATGAAGTCCATGAGTATTCCTGAACACTTAATTGTGCTCATGAGGAATGTACATGGACCAAGACAAGAGGCAGTTGTTTGAACAGAACATGGGAACACTGAATGGTTTGAAATTAAGAAAGGTGTGCAACAGGGTTGTATTCTTTCACCATATCATCTCAACCTGTATGCTGAGCAAATAATCCAAGAAGCTGGGTTCTATAAAGAAAAAAGTGGCATCAGGATTGGAGGAAGACTCATTAACAACCTGCGATATGCAGATAATACAACCTTGCTTGCTGAAATTGAAGAGGACTTAACATATTTACTAATGAAGATCAAAGACCACAGCCCTCAGAACGGATTGCTGCTCAATGTAAAGAAGACAAAAACACTCACCACTGGACCAATAACAACAGTCTTATCAATGGAGAAAAGATTGAAGTTGTCAAGGACTTCATTCTTCTTGGATCAACTATCAACACTCATGGAAGCAGCAGTCAAGAAATTAAAGGACATATTGTATTAGGCATATCTACTGCACAAGACCTATTTAAAGTGTTGAAGAGCAAAGATGTCAGCTTGAGGACTAAGGTGCACCTTACCTAAGCCATGGTCTTTTCAGTAATCTTATATGCATGCGAAAGCTGAACAATGAATAAGGAAGATCATAGAAGAATTGATGCATTTGAGTTATGGTGTTGGAAGAGAATATTGAAAGTGCCATGGGCTGCCAAAGAATCAACAGATCTGTATTGGAAGAAGTGCATCCAGACTGCTCCTTGGAGGCCAGGATGTCCAAACTTTGTCTCTCATACTTTGGACATATTGTCAGGAGGGACCAGTTGCTGGGGAAGGATATCATGTTTGGTCAGGTGGAGTGTCAGAGAAAAAAGGAAGACCCCCAGCGAGATGGATTGACAAAATGGCAGCATCAATGAGCTCTAGCATGTCAACAGTAGTGAGGTTGGCCCAGGATTGGGCAATGTTTAGTTCTGTTGTGTGTAGGGTCACCATGAATCGGTACTGATTCGATGGCACCTTAACAAGAGAATATCTATGTTATTATTGTTTTGATTTGCATCTTTCTAATGGCTAATTGTGAACATTTCTTCAAATGTTTGTTGGCTGCCTGAATGTTTTCCTTAGAGAAGTGCTGTTCATGTCCTGTGCCCGTTTTTTAAATTGGGTTGTGTGTCTTTTTCTTATAGAGGTGTTGTAGTTTTCTTTAAACTTTAGAGATTAGTCCCTTTTCTGATTATGTCATTGCAAAAGATTTTTCCCAACCTGTGGGTTCCTTTTTACTCTTTTGGTGAAATCTTTTGACACACAACAGTTACTAATTTTCAGTAAATCTTAGTCATCTGTTTTGTCTTCTAGTGTGTGTTTTTTATAATGTTTGATAGTGTATATATGCTATGTATTTTGTTGTTGTTAAGTGCCGTCGAGTCAGTTCCGACCCATAGCGACCCTGTACAGGGTTTCCTAGGGTGTAAATCTTTACAGGAGTAGAAAGCCTCATCTTTCTCCCACGGAGCAGCTGGTAGTTTCAAACCGCTGACCTTAAGGTTCGCAGCCCGATTCGTAACCACTACGCTACCAGAGCTCCTTATTAGAGCCCCTAAATTTATTGCTATTTTTTCTTGATATTTATAGTTCTAGGTTTTACATTTATGTCTTTAATCCAGGTTGAGTTTTTGTTTTGTTTTTTTGTATATGTTGAGTCTTGTTTCATTCTTTTGGAAATCTATTTTCTGTTTTGCCGGCACCATTTGTTGTGATTTGGTCATTTAATGTATGTATTTTGGCCCTTTGTCAAAGATCAGTTGACTGTATGTGGACAGACTTACTTTTGGGTTCTCAATTTTGTTCCATTGATCTGTGTGTCTTTCATTGTAACAGTACCAGGCTGGTTTGACCACTGTGGCTTGTAGTAAATTTTGAGATCAGGGAATGAGAGGCCTCCATCTTTGTTCTTCTTAAGCAGTGCTTTGATTGCCATTAGCTTGATAAATTTTTTGCATCCTTTAACTTTTAATCTATGTTTGTCTTTGTGTATAAGATATGTCTCTTGTAGATTGCATACTGAAGCATCCTGTTTTCTTATTCATTTTACTACTCTCTGTCTTTTGACTGATGCATTGAATACATTGACATTCCGCGTAATTATTGATAGGTATGAATTGGTTGCCGTCATTTTGCTGTGTGTGTGGATGGGTGAGGGTTGTTTTGTTCTGTTTATGTAGTGTTGCTGGTTTCTTTTTCTGCATTTTTCCATTTCTTTGTGTGCTTTTTCTTGTCAATTTCTTCATAGTTTTTATGCTTACAAAATATTCATGGATTTTTCCTTTTCTTGATGTGAAAGTGTGTTAAGTTTATTTGAGGTTACCTTGTAATTTATTAATTTCTTCTGCAATTTTAAACAAAAATGTTTTATCTTGAAATCTACTTGACTTCCTCACCATTTGGTATTCTGTAAATATACTTTCCCCTAGTTTGCTGTGTAGTTGTCTTCATTATAGATTGATAGATCTGGCTCCCTTTCTTCAGTCTTGTAGTTTGGTTTTACTCTGGATGCTTCTGTATCTGGATTGAATTCTGGGTGGTACGGCCTGTATGCCAATCTATAGTTGTTGTCTCTGTTGTTGGGTCTCAGTCCAAAGGACTCCTTGTAGTATATTTTGTAAAGTTAGCTTGTTTTTTCCAAATTCCTTTAATTTCTGTTTATCTGTTAATGTCCTAATTTCACCAATCTTGTAACTAAACTCTAGTGTGGTTTCCTTTCATGTGTTTATATTAATTCAATCTGTGAATATTTGAGTTTATGATAATGTGCCAGATCCTGTTTTCAGATTCATTGCTGGTATGCTGTTTTGAAAGGAGACAGGATTCATACTGTACGTCTTTATTATTGTTTCATCCAATTGTTTTTATGTAAAAGTCCTTGCTTTAGTGTTTTGGCTAAGATGTTAAATTTTTTTAGTTTCTGATCTTTTTATTAATTAATCCATTGTTTTTCAATTGACCAAGCAGTTTCTTTTCAGGATTAAAAACACTTACATAGAGATTAGCAGAATTGAGCTCAAACCTTTACTTCTCTACTTAATAGTCATGCTGTTATATTGGAACAGTAATCTAAGTTTCAGTTATTGTTGTATGTCATCAAATTGATTCCACCTATTAGCAGCCCTGCAAACCAAACCAAAACCGTATCACTGCTGTTGAGTTGATTCCGACTCATCATGACTCTAGGACAGAGTAGAACTGTTCCACAGGGTTTCTGAGACATTGAATCTTTCTGAGAGCAGCCAGCCTTATCAGTCTCTTGTGGAGCACCTGATGGACTTGAACCACCGACCCTGCAGTTAGCAGCCCAGTACTTTACCTACTGTGTGTCATCAGGGCTCCAGCAACCCTATAGTGGCTCTATAAGATATAGTAGAAATGTCCCATAGAGTTTCTAGGGATGTAAATTTTCACAGGAGCAGATTACTCTGTCTTTGCCCCTGTGGAGCCACTGGTGAGTTTGAACTTGTCTAGCAGCCAAGCACTTAGACACTGTAGCACCCCAGGACTCTTAAATCTCAGTGAGTTTATCGATAAAAATTGTCAGTAGTACCACTTTTCTGCCTGCCATATGAGACTGGCAGATATGCATCCAGTGTACAGGAGGTATATATAAGGGGGCTTCAAAAAGTTCCTGGAAAAATTAATAAACAATGGAAATTTTCCGTTAACTTTTTGAAGCCACCTTATATATTTAAGGTACCATTATAATTATTTTAAAGGAATTCATTCTCTTACCTCAATTTTCTGTGATTTAACTGAAAGTCTAATTTCCTCTTCCTTTTCTTTTTCAATTTTACTTGATTGTAAGCTTTTTAATGAGAAAATTCACCAAAATCCTATCCCAAGCCATTGCAGATAACAACTAGTGTTAGAGGTATTTTCTTCACTAGTGTCTAGATGGCATATTTTCTAAAGACAATGAATAGAAACACTGATTAAAATATTCTCTTGACAGGGGTGGGACTGGTAGGGAGGAAAGGAAAAAAAACAAAGACAATGTATTGTTTATTCTCCTTTATGAGCATATTGAATTAAAGCCAAGAGTTATAAGGTAGTAAAACCAGAAAGAGTAGTTCAGATGTTTTATCTGATATAGGAACACTAGAGAGGTAAACCAAGGTCTTTCTTTTTAATTGAATCAAAAAGTCCAGGCAGTGTGAATTGAAAGTTTGTGGTGAAAACAAAAAGTAGTTCTCTGAAGCTGAGGAAATCTAATGATTAGGTGGCACTGTGCTGGAAAAGACTTTCAGTTTAAGCTAAAATAAGTTAAATTGATTAAGAGGAAAATTACAGATTGCCAGGGAAGTCATGGTATTTTTCTGTTGTGTTTTAAAATTTCTAGTATTACTAATTGACTTTATAGTCTACGTTAAGTTCAGCTGTTTTAATAAATTAATTTATTTCAGATAGTGAATGAAGAAGGAAAATTACATTATAATACTTGATCACTGCTTACTGTTTTAAATATACATAGTTGTAACTAGATTTGTGCATTTTTTGGTTTCTGAAGGCCATATTACTCAATGTGCTAAACCTGGTGCACATCATACATCTGTCATCCTCTGGCCACTGTAATCTTTGGCATTTGCAATTCCTGATTTAGACTGCTTTACTATGACTCGCTTACATTTTGTTGTATTTGTTTGCATAATCTCCAAAATGCAAAACCTATATGAAACTGCTATTAACCTAAATTTCACCATTACAACACAGGAGTATTGATGCTATTATAGCCAGAGACTGTCCATCACCTCACTAATTGGCTGGCAGTTCTGATAATTTTTTTTTTTTTCCTGTCTTGCTTTGTTGTAGTCCTAGAATGTCCTGTTCTGATTTTCATATTCTATTAAGTTGTTTAGTTCAACACGAAAACACTCTGAATGTTAGTTTGAAGTAAGACCAAGGCCTCATTGATAGTACCAGCTCAGGTTCTTTAGCTACAGCAGACTAATATGCATTGATAATTACTGGTGATTGGAATCTGAAAGTTGGAAACAAGAAGGATCTGTAGTTGGAAAATATGGCTATGGTGATAGGAATGATTCTAAAGATCCCATGATAGAATTTTGCAAGACCAATGACTTATTAATTGCAAATGCCTTTTTACAACAATATAAAAGGCAACTATACACATGGACCTCACCAAGTGGCATACACAGGAATCAAATTGACTACATCTGTGTGAAGAGATGGTAAAAAAGCTCAATATCATCTGTTAAAACAAGGCCAGAGACTGTGCAACAGATCATCAGTTGTACATAATGCAAGTTCAAGTTGAAGCTGAAGAAAATTAAAACAAATCCATGAAACCCAAAATACAGCCTTAAACTTATTCCACCTGAATTTAGAGACCATCTCAAGAACCGATTTGATATATTTATGTACTGATGATCAAAGACTCAAAGAGTTGTGGAATGACATGAAGAATATCATACAGGAAGAAAGCCAAACATCATTAAAAAGACCAGAAAGAAAGAAAAGGCTGAAGATATCTGAAGAGACTCTGAAAAGGATACCAGTGTGAGGATTAGGGTGCACCTGACCCAAATGATAATATTTTCAGTAGCCTGTATGCATGTGAAAGTTGGACAGTCAGTACTGACAACCATAGAAAAACTGATGCATTTGAGTTGTGGTATTGGAGAATATTAAAAGTAACATGAACTGGTGGAAGGACAAATAAACCTGTCTTGGAAGAAGTATAGCCAAAATGCTCCTTAGAAGCCTGGATGAAGGCACCAATCCCTGGAGAAGGAAGGATATCATTCTTGGTAAAGTGGAGGGTCAGTGAAAAAAAGGAAGACCCCTAAGGAGATGGAACCAACTGGACGGCACTTAACAACATACATGTTATCATTGGAATCCTATGTGGTGTTGTGGGTTAATGGACTGGACTGCAAATTTGATTTGATACACAAGGTTGATGGTTGAAGCTCACCAGATGCTCCTTGGAAACCCTTTGCAGGTTGCTATGGGTCAGAACAGCTCGATGGCATTTAACAATAACATACATGTTGTTTGGAGCCCTGGTGTGGTGTGTGGATTAATGCAGTGGTCCGCAAGGTTGGTTTGAACCACAGAGTTGGTGTTCAAGCTTACCAGTTGCTCTTTGGAAACCTTATACAGGATCAGTTTGAATAGGAAACAACTTAAAGGCACTTAACAACAACATCAACAATACATGTTATTTAGTCACATTGGTTACTCTTTCCATATGTCAGCATTCTCAAATCTATTTTTTCCTTTGGGGCAGGGTTAGAGTAAGGGGTTAGGATTAGGATTATGGCTAGATCTGTTGTTGTTGCTAAATGCTGTCAAGTCATGTCTGACTCATAACAATACTGTATAGGATTTCCAAGGAGTAACTGGTGAATGTGAACTGCAAAAGTTCAAACTGACCTTGCAGTCCAGTGCTTATCCTACAGCACCAGGCTCTGTTTAGTGTTAGAGTTATGGTTACTATTAGGGATAGGATTAAGGCTTGGTCTAGTGTTAGGGTTGCAGCTAGATTTATTTTTATTTATATTTAATGTTTTTCGTGAAATCTACTTAATTTCCTCTTCATTTGAAAGTTCAGTTAACTACATTATTCCCTGTTTTGTATTATGTTTCTTTTGTTGTTGTTGCCAACTGGTATCTCTGGGTTCCTATTTTCACACTTGTAGGTTTCTTTTGCTTTGAATATTTGTATATCTGGATTGAGTTTTGGGTAATATTGTTTAGTTTCTGATCATTTGGAATTATCCTAATTTCGCTATCATATATGATGGACAATTTTCTTGGTCTCTTTCTGTTCTGGAATTCTAGTCATATGTCAGTTAATTTCTCTTGGTAGTTTCCCACTAAATTTTAGGCTTTCTTCAGATGTTACAATTAGTTGATGGGTATTCCTCTGTTGTTAGGTACCATTGAGTCTATTCTGACTCATAGTGACCCTGTATAGGGGTTCCATAGAGCAACCGGTAAGTTTGAACCACCTACCTTGTGCTTAGAGGTCCGTTGCATATCTGATAGCACCACATCAAAGTGTTCCTTTAGCAGATGATTATTGAGACATTTTTCTTCACTCTGACTTTCTAATTGCTTTTTTTGTATGTTTGCAATTTTTAAAATCTATTTTGTCACCTTGTATTGTTTTCCTGAATTCTTCTAAAGTTATTTCTGTCTTCCTTGCTTTCCTCATCTTTTTCCTAATCCTTTGAAGGTCTTTTAAATTCCTTATCAAATAATTCTGATGCCATTTCTGGTACTATATTTTCTGATTCTTGAGATACTCCGTCTTGTTTCTCTATGTACACTGAAATGGTCTCTTGTCTCAGAGACATTGTGGTGCCATTATTTGTGTTTAATTGATGATCGTATGATGTGTTCTCAGGTGAGTATGATAGAGTGAATGCAGTTCTCTGTTCGCTGTTTATGGAGCATAGTTCATTAGTTCAGGGCACATTCATATACTTTCATAAACGAGTGTCACTCGACCCCTGTGGGTTGTCAAGGGCAGGGACTTGGACACACCTCAGGCTAGCTGAAGACACGGAACAAGGGAAAACTGCGTTCCCTTGTTGTCAACCTCCAGCTCTGTCCTTTACAGCCACGGTACCAACAGCCGTTCATAATAGCTCAAGATGCTCCTGTTCAACTTCCTCTTCCATTTGTCACTCATACCACATTTCTGTCCCAGCCTCTGAAGCTCAGGGTTCCAGGATTAACAACTGTATCTGTTTCATTTAGTCTTCCCTTGTCTTTGTTGCAGAGTGCCTGCTTAGTGCATCTGCCTACTCTGCCATTTTGCCTTGAAAGACCCTGGATAATTTCTTTTCAAATCTACATTATTTCTGTAATATTTTCATTTATATAGCTTTGTGTCACATTTGGAAAATAAAGTTTTAATAACCAGCAGAAATATTCAATACTTTAAAAATATCTGCAATCTAAAAGTTCTCAAAGTTTATAATTATTAGCCAGATAAAAGCTTTAAAATTTAATATTAACATTTATTGGGAACTTGCCTCACACTCCTAAGTCCTCTGTGTATTATAAATCATTTACTCTAGATGTTGTTGTTTCTGTGTTACAGTTGAGGAGGCTAAGGCAAAAAGAGCCAAAATATCTGGCCTGAACATACTATCCTACTGTATATTCATGTAAACCAAACCGCCAAACCCACTGCCATCTTCTCTATTCTGATCTATAGTGACCTTGTATAGGGTTTCCAAAGGTGTAAATCTTTGCCAGAGCAGAAAGCTTCATCTTTCTCCCTCTGAGTGGCTGGTGGTATTGAACTGCTAACCTTGTGATTCACAGTTCGGTGCTTATCCTACAGAACCACCACACTCCCAAATCTCAAAAATTCCAAGTGGTAAATGCAGTGGTGACTGTTACCTTGCTTACCACTTAAGTTCCAGCATCTAGCATGATGCCTGTATGATCGGTGTTTGTTAAGGAGTGAAAGAATGAATAAAAGAGATCAGAATAAGAGAATAGCCATTAATTGTTTGTATCTTTTGTTATTCACAGATCAACAAGTGTTTTACTTTATCATAAAAATACCCTTATTATAACCACCAATTTTTCTATAATTCTTTTGTAATTGCTTTAAACATAATTCAATCTCAGATTGAAAGCAGCAAAAAGGTTTTCTATAGAAACATTCATTTTGAGCATGATAAAAGTTCATTTTTTCACACAACTTCACGGCCGATTAAAATTCCTTTTATTATATAGCATTCACTAAAGCTACATTGGAATCCTGGTGTGGCACTGTAGGCTAATACGCTAGACTGCAAAGTCGGTTTAGACCACAAGATCCGGTGGTTCAAGCTCACCAGCTGACCTTGGAAACCCTCTACAGGGTTGCTATGGGTTGGGACCGACTCAACGGCACTTAACAACAGCAACAACAAAGCTACATTGTTGTTGTTGTTAAGTGCCATCAAGTTGATTCCAACCCATAGTGACCCTATATAGGGTTTCTAAGGAGCAGCTTGAACCACTGACCTAGCAGTTCAAATGATTTTGCAGTCTGACACATTAGCCCACAGTGCCACACCAGGACTACATTATGTCCTGTGAAAAAAGAGCAGGGATAACAAAAAGATCTACTCACCAACAGTTTGCTGGCCATAGTTAAATTTGGAGACATTTTTTAGCAAATGTTTTTGTTGTTGTTTTTGTAAGTTTTTATTGTGAACTGAGTGATAGTTTACATGGAAAAACATTGGCTTTACACCATCATTTCATTACAATGATTACACTCCTCAGTGCATCATCATTCAACCGTATTTGCTTCCATTCCCTGTTTTGTTTCTTTGTTGGCAGGGGAGTGGGGGGGATGTACACAGAAACACTCAGGAATCTATATACAATAATTTAAACAACGCAAGGGCACACTCTGCAAGCCTGCCTCCTGGCCACCAGTGCCCAGTTCGTCTCTTTCCATGAATCTGGAGTTCTCAGCTGCTCCTTCTCTCCATGTCCCCATCTCTGCGTCCATCTCTGGTGTAGCTGCTTCTCTGGATAAGGTCCCACATTCCGCCTGTGCTCTTCTCCTTTGATGGTCTTAGGGTGCTGTGTTTCTGGACTGTAAGATAACTTACTCCCCTGTTTTTGTTAGAAAACGTCTACCCTTACAATTGTGACAGTCGCAATTAGTCATGGTAACAATTACTACTGAATCGTACGAACCTTATCCCCATTTCTTTTTACCAGATCTATCTAGAAGGAGCTCTGGTAGCGTAGTGGTTACGAATTGGGCTGCAAACCTTAAGGTCAGCGGTTCGAAACTACCAGTCTCTCCGCGGGAGAAAGATGAGGCTTTCTACTCCCGTAAGGATTTACACCCTCGGAAACCCTGTACAGGGTCGCTATGGGTCAGAACCAACTCGAAGGCACTTAACAACAACAACAACATCTAGACAAGATGAAAACTATTCAGTGGGGACTCTATCTTTCCCCTCACATTCTTAAACTAAACTCCCTCTTGAAAACATATAAGCCAGAGTCACTTTGTACCTTTATCAACCCCTCATTTTAGGTAGCCAATGCCTAAATTGCCCACCCCCATCTACCCTGTAGATAGGATTGATACTTGATAGGAAGACTCCTTCCCTCTCAGCTTTAAAAAAAAAAAAAATGTTTTAAAGGGAAGGTTTTTGTAGTCTGTTTTAGACTCAATTCTAACTCATAGTGACTACATATGACAGAGTACAACTGCCTGATAGAATTTTCTTAGGCTGTAATTCAATGTGCTGGACTATAAATTGTTTGAACAGCAATGTCGTTGGTTAAAGTTCACCAGCCACTCTTCAGAAACCCTATACAGGGTTGCTATAGGTTGGAACTGACTCGATGGCACTTAACAACAACAGTGTTTATGAGACCTGATTGTTAGATCTTTAGTCTGGTGAGCTACTGATGGGTGCAAACTGTCAGCCTTTCACTTAGTGGGCTGCCAGTGTTAAGATGATAAAATAAAGGGGCTTACAGTATATAGTGGAGTCCTTGGTATGGTGCTCTAGGATAATCAGTGGACTGCTAACTGCAGGGTTAACAGTTCAAACCCACCAGCTGCTCCTCAGAAACCCCATGCAGGGTCTCAATGAGTCAGGACTGACACAACAGCACTTCACAACAACAGCAACTTATACAGTGAGCCCTGATGTGGTGCTATAGGATAAGCACTAGACTGGTAACTGCAACACCAGCAATTCAAACCTACCAGCTGCTTGTCGGAAACCCTATCAAGGTCGCTATGAGTTGGAACCAACTAGATGACCCACAGAAGCAACAACAAAACATGGTGGTGCTGTAGGGTAAGCACTGGACTGTTAACCTACAAGGTCAGCAGTTAAAACCTACTGACATCTCCACTGTCTAGTTCCAGAATAGCTTCTAAACCCCCAAAAAGGAACCCTAATTCGACCCTTCCCCCAACCCCTGACAACTACTAATCTGCTTTCTGTCTCAGTGGATTTGCCTTTTCTGGATATTTCATCTACTAGTTCTGGTGTGGCGCTGTGGGTTAATGCACTGGACTGCAAGGTTGGTTTGAACCGCAAGATCAGTGGTTCAAGCTCACCAGCCGCTCTTTGGAAACCCTATATGGGGTTGGTATGGATCGGAACCAACTTGATGGCACTTAACAACAACAACATAGGCATCATACATTATGTGATCTTCGTTTCTGGCTTCTTAGCATATTGTTTTCTAGTGTTATCCATGTTGTATCATCTATCAGTGTCTCATTTATATGTTTAAATCTCACTGTAGCACATTTTACTTGTCATTCAGCAGATGGGCATTTGGCTACTGTGAATAGTGCTGCTGTGAACATTCATGTACAGTGCTTGGAATGCATGTGACTTGAATTCTCTAGGAGAAAAATTGTTGGGTCATATAATTCTGTTCGACTTATTGAAAAACCACCAGTCTTTTTCACAGTGGAGGTGTACTATTTACATTCCCCACTCACAATGTGTGAGAGTTCTAATTTCTCCACATTTTTTTTCAACACTTACCATTTTCCATTTTTAAAATTATAGCCTCGTCCCCAGTGGGTGTGAAGTGGTATCTCAGGGTAAATTCTTGCCATTTAAAAATTTTATTCTTGAAATCAACATCAGAGCATTTCCAACGATTAAATAGGTAAAATAAATCTATTGCTAGTGTCTTTCCCAAATTAGTCAATACATTAGAACTGTTCTGTACCTGAAGGAAAAAAGTCATCTTTAAAATATGTACCTTTTGATCTCCTGTATACTCTTCACTCAAAAGGAGCTCTGGTAGCGTAGTGGTTACGAATCGGGCTGTGAACCTTAAGGTCAGCGGTTCGAAACTACCAGCCGCTCCGCGGGAGAAAGATGAGGCTTTCTACTCCCGTAAGGATTTACACCCTCGGAAACCCTGTACAGGGTTGCTATGGGTCGGAACCGACTCGACGGCACTTAACAACAACAACAACAATACTCTTCACTCACATCCCCCAAATAATCTATAGAATTTAGTCCTGTGAATGGCTTTTTTCTCTCATCTATAGGGTCCACGTCTAGGCTGGGTACTTGACATTGTGGTCAACCTGCCTCTTTAGAATCATTGAACAGGGCTTACAAGATCTCTAGTGAGAACCTGGTTGGATAATCATATCATATTAGAGTAAAAATAGGTTTTGTTTGTTTTTCATTAAATGTACCTATTAAATATATATATATATATATATGTGTGTGTGTGTGTGTGTGTATATAGTAAATCGAGTGAAGGTTTATAGAGCAAATCTTCAGTTTTACATCCAACAAATCATATACTTTGCTTCATTGCATAGTTGCAATCCCCTCCATGTACCCAGCAGTTATCACTTAACCTCTCTTCACTTTAACTATTGCATTTCTCCCCGTGTCTCCCGCTACCTTCATCTTTCTTCTTCTAACCTCCCTGTTGTTGTGTATTGCCTGCCCTGTCATCCGTGTTGGCATTGTCTACCCTGTAGTGTGTGAATAATCTCCCACCCCACCACTACTCCATCATAGATTATTTCTTCTATCAAGAGAACCTTTTTTTGACTTTTTACAACATTGGTCTCATACAGTGTTTTTGACCTTTTGTGATTAATATCACTCATCTTAGTGTCTTCCAGGTTCAACTGTGTTGTGAGGCTTTCACAGATTCATCATTATTCGTCAGTGTTTTGTAATATTTCACTGTGCGTATGTACCAAAATTCATGCAGTCATTCTTCTGTTGATGGGCATGTAAATCTTTTTAATATGGTATGCCTCTTGTTGATAGCATATTGAAGAATTCTGTTTTCTTATCCATTCTGCTCTTTATGTCTCTTGATTGGTACATTTAATCCATTTACATACAGTGTTATTATCAGTAGGTATGAATTGATTGTTGTTGTTGTTGTTCTGTGTTTTTTTGTTGTGGTGCTACTGGATTCTTTGTTCCACATAATTTTCTATGATGAGTTCATTTTGTTTGTGGATTTTCTTTTCTATTGTGTTGGTGGTGGTGGTTATGTGCCGTGGAGTCAGTTCCGACTCATCGCGACCTTGTACAAGGTTTCCAAGGCTGGAAATCTTTTTTAAATTTTAATGTACAGGTGTATTATTTTTCTTTGAGGTTACCCTGCAATTTGTTAATATTTTTCCTGCTTAAAATAGTGTTTTATCTTGAAGTATACTTAACTTCCTTCCCATTTGGAAGTTCTGTATCTACACTATTTCATCTTCTTGCTTTGTAGTTGATTTTGTTTTACATTGATATCTCTGGTTCCGTATTTTCAGTCATGTAGGTTTGTTTTACTTTAAATACTTCTATATCTGGATTGAGTTCTGGGTGACGTTGTCATGCATGTTAATCTCAGGTAGTTAGTTATTTGCTGTTGATTCTTAGTCCAAATAGTATCTGTTAGCATTTTTAGCAAAGTTGGTCTGGTTATTACAAATTCCTTAAATTTTTGTGTATAGGAAATGCCATAATTTTGCCAGCATATTTGAGGGACAGCTTTTTTAGTTGGCAATCTTTCTCTTTCAGTGTTTTATATATATATCATTCCATTGCCTTCTTGCCTGTATAGTTTCTGCTGAGAAATCAGAGTGTAGTCTTACTAGTTCTCCTTTGTTAGGTAACTTTTCGTTTTTCCTGCGCTGTTCTCAGAATTATTAACTTGTGTTTGATTTTGGAAAGTTTGAGTATGGTATGTCTTGATGATGTTCTTTCGGGATCTATCCTGTTTGGGATTCATTCACATTCTTGTATGCTTATCTTCTTGTCTTTCATGATGTTTGGGGAATTTTCTTTCAGCAACTCTTTGACCATTTTCTGTGCTTGTCTCTTCCTGTTCTGGAATTCAGATCACCCATAAGTTGTTCCTTTTCCTGGTGTCCCACATAACTCGTGGGCTTTCTCCAGATTTTCTCATGGTAGACAAGACTGCTTTCAGAAATTACTTTCAATTTCATTCACTGGTATGTATATCTGATGTAGATTTTTCATTTCTTATGTGTTCAGCTTTGCATTCTGCTTTGTTCATATATATGAGGAGCATGCCCAACCTAGAGCCAAGCACTCAAAAAACAATACTTGTTTTTAATGCGAGAGAGACACTGTTCTGCATTTTATGTCCTTAACTTTATCATATAGAGAAGGCACTAATTTTCATGAATGCTAAGAGACAGAAAAGAAGGTAAAACTATTCAAAATAATTAGCAGTTATATAGGCAAATGAAGAAAAGACAAAGAAGAAGGAAGTTTGGTATGGAAATTCTTCTGCCTGATTCACAGAGATGTTGATGCTTATCTATTTCCTGTTTACTTAATAGACTACTTTAGAATCTGCTAGTGCATCAATAATAGTAGTAGCAATAGTAGTTATTATGACTTTGGTTCTTGAAATAAATTCTGAAAATTTGATTATTGTTTGTTCATTCTCTAGGAATACAAGAGTTTCCTGAAAATATAAAAAATTGTAAAGTTTTGACAATTGTGGAGGCCAGTGTAAACCCTATTTCCAAGTAAGTTCTCTATTGCATTATAAGTTACTTTTATAAATAGAACAGCTATAAACCAGTAAAAAATAATGCTTTATATATTTTCATGGACATTCTGTATCAATCTTCAATCCATTAAAAATACCATGTTAGAGTTAAAAAATGAACACTTAGAATACATTTTAAAGTCTTTACATCACTTATGTATAAATCAGGATTCAAACAAATTATGTATTTTGTTCCAGAGCACATAGATTTTATGGGTTTAGAATTCAGGTCTCCTTGCTCAATGTAATTTGCATAATATAAAAATGGTTTTGCCTGTAATTTAGATGTGTGGAACAGTCACCCTTCTGAAAATAATTTTTTTAATTACAAGGTCAAGAAAGCAGAAAGAAAAATCATGTGAAGTTATGTTATTTTTTGATGGCAATGGCTAGAAAAAGAAAGCTTTGCTGATAACTTAGTTGTTAAATTTTGTGAAAATGGAATGCTGAAGAGAAAGATTAATAGAGTATATTTGTAGTATGGCTAAGCTGAGAGTTTAAATCAGCCTTTATTGTATTTCTTGATGAGTTTTTCCAGCATAGAGTTGCTTTTTTGTGGAATATGGAGAAATGTGAGGAAGGGAAAAATAAAATGAATTAAAGACTGATGTGTCTTACTGTGAGAGGATTTTGTATTTGTTAAAGTCTTGGACAAACTACTTTAAGATGATGTATATTCTCCTCATTGAAAATAGTGCTGTAGTGTTATGTTCTAAATCTGACTTCTTTCATAAGCCAGAAAAAATGGAAATAAAGCTAATATAAATTGATTCTTATATAATCTTAAGAATGTCAATCAGCTTTTTATATTCTATCCTTATAATCTTTTTTGTTTCTTTTAAAGGCCAAATGTTGAGATTGAAAATAATCTAAACCAGCAGTTCTCAATTTGGGGCAATTTTGCTTCCTGGGTACATTTAGCAATTTCTTGGGATATTTTTGTTGTCTGACCTTGGAAAGAGTTGTTACTAGTATTTAGTAGGTAGCAGCCAGGGATACTGCTAAATATCATACAACCCAGAGAACTGCCTTTTCACAATAAAGAATTATCCAGTTCAAAAAGCCAATACTGGAAAGGATTAGAGACTCTGAACTATCATTTTGAATTGATGAAAAGCTTGATGTTATTATATGTTATATAAGGTGAATTTTGGGAATGTCTGCTGACTTCAGTTATGTCAGGAATACATTTCTGTGTAAGTGGGTTTACTGGGTTAAATTGTATATTGAGACAAATACTGTCGTACAGCTTTTTAGAAAGAAAGAAAGACATAAACACTGAAAAAGATAACTTTTTAGTGAAGGTAAATCTCACATTAAGGATAGCTAGTGGAAATAAAGAGGTAACTTATCTAGTTACACAAATTCCTGAAGAGATATTAGTAAGAGACTGAAATTCTGTATATGAACTTAATTTAAATGTTGGTGTGTTTTATTTAGGCTTCCTGATGGATTTTCTCAGCTGTTAAACCTAACACAGTTATATCTGAATGATGCTTTCCTTGAGTTTTTGCCAGCTAATTTTGGCAGGTAATTTATAATTTATTCTAAAACCTCTTATTGCTGCCTCTTGTAGATATTACAAAAATACAAGTTGTTTTAGTAATATTATTAACTACAGTTTCTTAGCCTCTTCTTTTATGATTATTTCTACATGTGATTCTTAGAGGTATCTTTGATCTTGTTATTTTTTAAGTAAACAATAAGCAGCCATAGTTTAAAAAATTTTTTTTAGAGAATTTAAAATTTAAAGAATATAAACTAATGGAGTTTAAATGGAATAATGTCTGTATATTGGGAAACTAAATGCTTTATTCTCAAAATTTATCACTATCCCAAGTTATCTAATTTACTGGCATGCGTCTTCCCCACTATAAAAAATATTCTTGAGAAAAGCAGATGTGTTTCTGGGCTTACCCCACCACCATTATCAGCACCTAGACATACTGTATTCCCTCCCCTATGGCTCCCCCCACCCCAGGTGAATAGGAAAAAAAGAATGAATTATAGGTATCAAATTAATATGGAATTAAAGTTAATTACTAGAGGGAAATGCTATTCAACTACCTGTTAGGTTTATAGTCACCTTTTTTCTAAAAGTAATTCGTGTACTTGTCAGATTCTGTGTGTGACAACATATATATGGACCACTTCATTTCCTCCTTTTTCTCTCTGTAGTGCCATTGGAACCACTGAAGAGCCAGAGGATTTCTCCTTTTCCATGTTCCTTTGTTTCCTTTATTGGTTCCTTCTTAGAGTTGAATTGTTATTCTCCAATCTACTAACATTACCATATATTACATTTCAGATAAAAAGACAGGAAATATTTTAGGATTGATAAGGGAATAGTTTGTCACTTTGAAAATGTCAGGAAGGGCTTACATTTTTTCCCCTTGTAATTCTTAGGAGTGCAGAGATCATCTTTTCCCACTTATATTTCTTTGTATTCGTCTGTATTTTTTACTATACCACTCTGTGTATAGTGAACTGCACAATGAATATTGGTTGCTTTATACTTTAGAGTGTTACATTAATTTGTTCATTAAGTTCTTTGCCAGATGTTTGATTTATTTTCTTTGTTTGGCAGATTAACTAAACTTCAAATATTAGAACTTAGAGAAAATCAGTTGAAAATGTTGCCAAAGTAAGTAAAGTGCTATCTTTTTTAACATTAAATTTAGAAATGTTGATTTTTTAAGTCCTTAGAGAAATGAAAAAGAAAAACTTTTTTTTTTTTTTTTTTTTTAGTAAAATGGTGTTTTAAGTTATTTTAAAAAGTGTCACCCATTTTGTGGTCATAATATTTTCATTAGTGGTGTTTAATGCAAAATTCTATATTGATGTTAACTGGATACTATGTCAGTAGGAAGAGTATTGGTGTGGCATTGTAGGATAAGCACTTGACCTCAAGGTTGGTTTGAACCACCCCTTGGAAATCCTATATAGGATTGCTAAGAGTCGGAACTGACTCAACAGCACTTAACAAAATATCAGTAGGATAAGCACTGGCCTACTAACCAAAAGGTTGGCAATTCATCCCCACCAGTCACTCCTTGGAAAACCTATATAGGGTTACTATTAGTCAGAACTGACTTGATGGCACTTACCAACATGTCAATGGTGATTTCTTAGTTCTTTGGGACTCAGTCTCCTGTGACACTCAAGTCATAAATAAGTATGCAAAGCTTACTTGAGTCGAACAAAGAAGTCTCAGATTCACAAACTACAGCTCTTACATATTACTCATTAATGAGATCCATGGTGGTGGTGGTGTTGCTAAGATTATCGAGTTGGTTCCAACTCATAAACAACCCTGTATAAGGTTTCTGAGGGGTAACTGGTAGATTTGAACTCAGACCTTGCAGTTAGCAATCCAGTGCTTCTTCTACAGTGCCATACCAGAACTCCAAAGAGATCCATTGGATCAGATAATTATAGTCAAGGACTTAATTATCTGGTTTTCTAGTTCATTATAAATTAAATTGAGTTGTTGTTGTTGTGAAGTGCTGTCTAGCAGGTTCCACCTCATAGCAACCCTGTGTAGGGTTTCCAAAGTTTTCAGTCGTTGACCTTGTGGTACCAGTCCATTACTTATCCTGAAGCACCACACCAGGACTCCAGAAATTGTTGGAGGGCCCCTATTTGTAAGCAATGAAGAAGGTAAGACAAATAGAAACAGGTCTACAAATTCAAAATGCACTGTAGCCTGTAGCCTTTTATTGAATGCATTCCTATATTGTGATTTAGGAGTTGACAAACTACAGTGTTAACGACTAAATTTGGCCCACTGCCTGCTTTTGTTCGTTTACATATTGCTTTTGGCTGCTTCTTCCCTACAGTGTATAGTTGAGTAGTGTGACAGATTGTATGATCCATTAAGCCTAAACTATTTAATCTCTGTACATTTATAGAAAGAAATGTTCAATTCCTGTTGTAGTTGATTTATCAATACTTAATTGCCACCTTTTAGGAGAGAAACACCTCCAGTACCCACAGGAATTAATTGTTTTGTTTACTCTGTTTCTGTGATATCTTTTTTTATATCCGTTATAACATTTACCACTTTATTTTAATGTATTTGTTTTTATACATGCCCTTTCCTTCTTCCCTGATCAGCTTATGACATGTTTTTCACATAAACAAATGTATCCACACATATAACACTCATAACACACCTAGGAAAATGATGAGTGTTGCTTGGGCAGCAAAAAACCTTATAATGAGTATGTTCTTTGCATAAAACACCTTATACACTGTTTTAAGACTTTGAGGGTAAGGACCATGCATAGTTTTCCTTCCCAAAGGACAGTGTGCTCACAGAGAGAGAGATTTTTCTGCATATTCCAGTTACAGTGAACAACATTGTGCCCATCTTTGTTGTTGTTGTTTTTTTGGGTGCATTGTATCATTAGTAATACATACTACAAACAGACCATCAATTGCTCATATGCAAATTCAAACTGAAGTTGAAGAAAATGAAAACAAGTCCACGAGAGCCAAAATATGACTTTGAGTATATCCCACCTGAATTTAGAGATCATCTGAAGAACAGATTTGATACATTAAACACTAAAGGCTGAAGACCAGAAGAGTTCTGGGATGACATCAAGGACATCATACGGTAGAAAGCAAAAAGTCATTAAGAAGACAAGAAAGAAGGAGAAGATCAAAATGGATGTCAGAAGAGACACTGAAACTTGCTCTCCAGGTAGAGATACTAAAATAAGTGGAAGAAATGAGGAGGTAATGAGAGCTAAACAGAAAATTTCAAAGGTCAGCTCAAAAAGATAAAGCCAAATATTACAACAAAATGTGCAAAGATCTGGAATCAGAAAACCAAAAAGGAAGAACACACTCATCATTTCTCAAGGTGGGGGAATCGAAGAAAAAATTCAAGCCTTGACTTTCGTTATTGAAAGATTCTCTGGGCAGATTATTTGTAGAAAGCATGAAGAAAAGATGAAAGGAATACACAGTCACTGTACCAAAAGGAAATGGCTGATGTTCAACCATTTCAAGAGGTAGCATATCATAAAGAGCCAATGATACTGAAGGAAGAAGTCCAAGCTGCATTGAAGGAATTGGCAAAGAACAAGGCACCAGGAATTGATGGAATAAAAATTGAAATCTTTCAATAAAGTTAAGCAGCACAGGAGGCACTCACTCATCTCTGCCAAGAAATTTGGAAGACAGTATCTGGCCGACTGAGTGGAAGAGATCCATATTTGTGCCCATTCCAAAGAGAGGTGACCCAATGGAATGCGGAAGTCATTGGAAAATATCTTTGATATCCCATGTGAGTAAAGTTTTACTGAAGGTAATACAGAAACGGCTACAAGCGTACATTGACAGAGAACTTCCAAAGGTTCAAGCTGGATTCAGAAGAAGCCATGAAACAAGGGATATCATTGCTCATGTCTAGTGGATCTTGGCTGAAAGCAGAGAATATCAGAAAGCTGTTTACCTATGCTTTATTGACTATGCAAAGGCTTTCAATTGTGTGGATCATGACAAGCTATGGACAATATTGTGAAGTATGAGTATTCCGGAACACTTAATTGTGCTCATGAGGAATCTGTATATGGACCAAGAGGCAGTTGTTCGAACAGAATATGGGAACACTGAATGGTTTCTAATTAAGAAAGGTGTGTGACAGGGTTGTATTATTTCACCATACTTATTCATCCTATATGCTGAGTCCTGGTGTGGTGCTGTGGGTTAATGCACCAGACTGCAAAGCCATTTGAACTGCAAGGTCGGCAGTTCAAGCTCACCAGTCGCTCCTCAGAAACCCTGTATAGGGTCGCTGTGGGTCGGATCCCACAACTACAACATGCTGGGCAAATAATCTGAGAAGCTGCATTATATGAAGAAACACATGGCATCAGGATTGGAGGAAGACTCATTAACAACTGTGATATATAGATGATCCAACCTTGCTTGAAAGTGAAGAAGACTTACTTCATTTTTTTTTTTTCAAATATTTTTTACTTCAAAAAATATTTACTGATGAAAACCAAAGACCACAGGCTTCGGTATGGATTGCATCTCAATGTAAAGAAAACAAAAATCCTCACCACTGGACCAATAAATAGCATTCTTATCAATGGAGAGAAGATTGAAGTTTCAAGGACTTCATTCTTCTTGGATAACTATCAACACTCATGGAAGCAGCAGTCAAGAGTTCAGACAACGTATTGCATTAGGCGTGTCTGTTGCACAAGACTTATTTAAAGTGTTGAAGAGCAAAGATGTCAGCTTGAGGACTAAGGTGTGCCTGACCCAAGCCATGGTATTTTCAATAACCTCGTATGCATGCGAAATCTGGACATTGAATAAGGAAGACCATAGAAGAATTGATACATTTGAGTTATGATGTTGGGGAGAATATTGAAAGTGCCATGGACTGCCAGAGAACCAACAGATCTGTGTTGGAAGAAGTGCAACCAGATTACTCCTTGGAGGCCAGGATGGCCAGACTTCGTCTCTCATACTTTAGACATATTGTCAGGAGGGACCAGTCGTTGGAGAAGGATATCATGTTTGGTAAGGTGAAGAGTCAGAGGAAAAGAGGAAGACCCCCAGCGAGATGAATTGGCAAAGTGGCAGCATCAGTGGGCTGAAGCGTGGCAATGATAGTGAGGTTGACCCGGGATCTGGTAGTATTTCATTCTGCTGTGCATAAGGTCACTATGAGTTGGTACCGACTCAATGGCACCTAACAACAACAGCAGTGCATAGTTTTCTGATGTTTGTATGTAATGTTTCCAACCCCCACAGACAAAGATTAGACTTAAAAGACACTATATTTAACCTGACTCAAGATAGAGTCCTCAGAATGTAATCCCATTATCAATTAGAAATGTTTATTCAGTGGAATGAAGTTTATAGTGAATATAAATTATATTGTTAATTATTTTTCATAAAAATTTAGTACTTAAATAGTTTACAAATTCCAATAATCAAAATTTGACGCCATAGTAGTTTCTAAGAGATAGAATAAACCAATATGAGAAGTGTTTACTGTGGTTTCTAATTAGTTAATATGTTCTTTCTAATATCATAATTCTTTCTTGCTTTCTAAGACTTATGATAAACTTAAGTAATTGATAATATTTTATTGTGTTTTAGATGAAAGTTTGCACAGGAAATTAGATTCCCTTTAATAATCCTTATACAAATTATTCCAAGCCAATTGTTACAATTTTTACAGTATGTCAGTGTTGTCATTATTTCTGTTCTGTTTTATTTCCATTGGCTTATGTTCCTTTTCTCTCTTTGCCATATCGCCTTTAATATTGGGTCTATGTTGATGGTTTGAATTGTTCGGTCGCATGCAATTCATTGTAACTATAGTGAAGTGTAAGACATGTAAGGCTACCTTTTTTTCCTTCTCCACTTCTTACAGTTCTCTTTACATGTCCATGCTACTGGTATAGTAGTATGGGTGGTGATTATATGCCGTCGAGTCAGTTCTGACTCGAGGCTGTAAATCTTTATGGGAGCAGAAAGCCTTGTCTTTTTCCTGTGGAGCGACTGGTAGATTCAAACTACTGACCTTGCAGTTAGCAGCCCAGCTCATAATCTGCTATGCTACCGAGGCTCCTTGGTAGTATGGATGTTGTTGTTGTTGTTCCTAAGTGCCACTGAGTCAGTTCTGACTCTTAGCCACACTATATAGGGTTTCCGAGGAGTGGCTGGTGGGTTTAAGCTCCTGACTTTGTGCTTTGTAGTCCAGTGCTTATCCAACAGCACCACACCAGCAGTCTTCTTAGCGTGGATATAACAGTTTAATTACGTAGCATGAGATTTTACACTTCTGGCGAAAAACGTGGAAACACCTTTTGTTGTATTCTGAAATCAAACAAGAAGTTACTTCTGTGTTTTCTGGAGCAAGAAAATGAGATGAGTAAGGGAAGTAAACCTACTATAGTACTTCATAATACCTGAGAAATAGGCACTCAATAAATCCTAAATTACATAAAGCAACTTGGAGAAAAATGAGCTGTTGTGCAATGAAGGCAATCAAAGGCATGATAAAACCTGACATATTTAAAACAGAAGTGTTTTACATTTTCCACCAGTAGTGTGATGATACATTCTCTTATACTCATGCACTAAAAACTGGAGAAATGTTTTAACTTGCTTATTTTTCACTTTATGAGTTGGAACCGACTCCACGGCACACAACAGCAACATTTTTCACTTTTAATTATAATTAATTGAATTTCCAAAAGATACATTTTTTGGTATGTGTGTGTTCTTGTGTCACATAATTTAAGAAGCCTGTTTGGGTTTTAATGATACTAAATTCCAAGTTGTTATGAATGTATTAATGTAATATATTGGAAATATGATTATTGTATTTTATTCTCATTTTATCATAACATAATATGTTTTAAAATGTAGACTTATATATCTTGGTAGCACCTCAAATACCAAATAATGTTTTATACAAATAGCAGTTTAAGTGTATACTTAAATGTTTTGACTTAATTAACATTTAACTTGTACAGTTGCCTTCATAGATAGATAAAAATACAACTTAGCATAGTTGCTTGAAAAATCAGAGTGTATATTTCTCAAGACCCTGTATTTGTATTAAAGTTTTGGAAGTTGAAATGACATATAATTATCATTTTAATTGGAAATAAATATCTTCAGTTTTGGTATTTATAGTTTTCATGAAGTTTTATTTTTAATTTGAAAAGGCCACTGTTAAACTTAACAGTTCCTCTTTTTTTTAGAATTCTGAACATTATTTTTGAGTTATAGGCATCTTGACATTTTATAAATATATGAGCAACCTTGAGAGATGCTAGAAATAATTTGTAGCTACCAGACAGATATGTGGTGGCTCTGTAGGATAAGCACTATACTGTGAACCACAGTTCAGTGATTTGAGCTCATCCTCAGCCACTCTGCGGGAGAAAGGTAAGACTGTCTACTCCTTCAAAGATTTATAGCCTTAGGTACCCTACACTGGGACACTGTGAGTCGAAACTGACTTGATGGCACTTAACAATAGCAACCAGAATGGTAGTCCTGATATGGTAGTATAAGATAAGCAGTGGATTGCTAACTGCAAGGTCAGTGGTTCAAACCCAGTAGCCACTCCTTGGAAACCCTATACAGGGTCACTGTGAGTTGGAACTGACTCAATGACACTTAACAATAAAACAACCAGGCATGCTAATTCATTAGCTGATTTATACAGTAAGAAAATTTGCTCTGTGAAAAATAGTACAATCTATTCATATTCTTGTAGTCCCTTTAAATTTACCTCAATTACTTTGTAGTGGTTACAAATCGGGCTGCTAACCTCAAGGTTGGGAGTTGAAAACTACCATCTATTCCGTCGGAGTAAGATGAAGCTTTCTGCTCCCGTAAAGATTTACAGCCTCGGAAACCCTGTGCCAGGGTCGCTATGAGTTGGAACCGACGCTACGGTACTTAACAACAAAAACAACTTCTTTAGAAGTCAAGTGAGAAGATATGAGAAATTAAAATTAGAGAATAATTGATAACCTAATTCTTTTCATAGGAAGTTAAAATAACTTATTTTCTTAGAAAATTATCATTGTTATTTTTTAAACATGAAAGTCATACACATTGAATAAAGTGTATGTTCGTCGTTGAATGTTGTTGGTGGTGGTGTCAAGTGGTTCTGACTCATAGCTACCCTGTATAGGGCTTCAGAAGCTGTAAAAAGAACAGAAAGGTTCACCTTTTCCCCCATGGAGTGGCTGGTGGATTTGAACTTCTAACTTTGTGGTTTGAGGTCCAGTGCTTAACCTACAGGGCCATCATACTCCCCCATTAAATAGTACATAAGAATATTTAAACTGTGAAATTTGAAAGTTTCCATGTAATTGATATCATTAATCCATTTTGAATAGAACCATGAATAGACTGACCCAGCTGGAAAGATTGGATTTGGGAAGTAATGAATTCACAGAAGTGGTAAGTATCTCACTATCCATTGTTGCTGTTAGGTACCATTGAGTTGGTTCTGACTTATAGAGATCCTACATGCAACAGAATGAAATCCTGTCTTGTCCTGAGCCATCTTCATTGTGCTCTATTAGTTTGTTGAAACATATCAGTTAGTATACAATTCCTGGAGCCTGGTTTTTCACTAATGCCTTCAGTGTAGTTTGGACTTTTTCCTTCAGTACCATCAGTTCTTGATTATATGCTGGTAGAATATCAACCAATTCTTTTTGATACAGTGACTCTATATTCACTTGATCTTCTTATGATGCATTCTGCTTTATTCATTATTTTGCCTTTTGTAGTTGTTGTTAGGTGCCATCTTGTCGCTTCTGATTTATAGTGACCCTATGCACAACAGAATGACACACTGCGCACCATCCTCAGAATTATTTGAACCTATTGCTGCTGAAACTGTGCTAGTTCATCTTGTTGGGGTTCTTCCTCTTTTTCACTGACCATCTATTTTACCAAGCATGATGGTCCTCCAGGGACTGGTCCCTCTAGATGCCTGAAGGATGAGAGACAAAGTCTTGCCATCCTAGCTTCTAAGGAGCATTCTAGCTGTACTTTTTCCAACACAGATCTGTTTGTTCTTCTGTCCCTGGTACCGTCAACATTCTGCTCCACCTCCACAACTCAAATGCCTTCTTTTACAGTCTTCCTTATTTATTGTCCAACTTTCACATACATGAAGCTATGGAAAATACTGTGGCATGGGTCAGGTGTACCTTAGTCCTCAAACTGATATCTTTGCTCTTCAACACCGTAAAGGTGTCTTGTGCAGCAGATTTGCCTAATGCGGTATGCTGTTTGATTTCTTGACTGCTGTTTCATAAATCTTCCTCCAATCTTGATCACATTCTTTTTCATATAATCCAGTTTCTTGGATTATTTGCTCAACATACAAATTGAATGAGCATGGTGAAAGAATACAACTCTGGCTCACACCTTTCCTGATTTCAAACCATTCAGTATCCCCTGGTTCTGTTTGAACAACTACTGCTTTGTCTATGTACTGATTACTCATGACCACAATCAAATGTTCTGGAATACCCATTCTTCTAAGTATTATCTATATCTTATCATGATGCACATAGTCATAAGCCGTTGCATGGTCAAAAAAGCAAGAGCAAACATCTTTTTGCACATTGAATCCTTTAATATTTCAAGTCAAGATTTGAATTTTTATTATTTGGTTACACCTTAGTTTATTTTACTTTTCCTTATTATAGGATGTATCTTGGTTTCCCCCCTTCCTTTCTTTCTTTATATTTCTTCCCCTTCCTTTAATAATGTTACCATGGAGCACCTTGTGATTTTCTTTAGATGAGATCATTTCTCTCAAAGTTGACATCTATTTATTCACACATGAGTATTTCTTTTAATTCTATTCCTGCAAACATGGTTTTGTTTATTATGATTAATACTGAATTAATTTTCTTTATTGATCTTGCAAAGTAATCTTTTTTATATCAACTATATAATACTTTACCCTGTATGTAATACAAAGCTTAAATGAGTTTTATGTAATTTACTGTTTTAGAATGACCATCTAAGAGTTTCTCTTTATTTCCATTGTGGTGTAAACAGTTAACAATCTTGACTGGTTAACCCAAAGATTGGAGATTTGAGTCCACCCAAAAGCACTTTGGAAGAAATTATATAGTGATCTATTTCTTTAAAAAACAAGGCATTGAAGACTCTATGAAGTACAATTCTACTCTGACATACATGGGGTGCAGAGGGTCACCATAAATCAGAATCAACTTGATGACAACCATTTTTTTAAATGTTATTGTAGTAATTGTCCTGGCTCTTTGTAGCTATGTGACTTTGGACAGTTCATTTAACTTTGATTCATCTTATAAAGTATGTATTATACATTTAACAAGTTGTTGCCATAATTAATTAAAGCACTTTACAATATAACAAATCCTAATGCATGTTGCAATCACATTTTAAGAGAGGTATATTCTACAATTATTTTGCAAGTTCATCATCACAATAGTTCTTCCCAGTAGCTGAAACTATTCTCTAGTTAAACATCTGAGACTAAGAAGTTATCATTAGAAATTTCCATGGAGTTGTCTTACCAAATAAAGACATTCAAGAAAATTGATTCTCTGCCCCTCTCACCTATCCAAACAGCCTGAAGTTCTTGAGCAGTTAAGTGGATTAAAAGAATTTTGGATGGATGGTAATAGACTCACTTTTATTCCAGGGGTATGTATATTGAATGTTAAATGTTTTTACTTATTGTTGTCTATTCTTTGCAGTTTTATAATTGTGCTCTTACAAGTGACTTTTAATTAGTAATAAAATTTATTTAATTCTTAATAGTATTAAACATAAATTATTATTTTGTTGTTGTTGAAAATAAACAAACTCTTGATTAAATAAGAAAATATCCTGAATAAACTTTGTCTAATTGTCTTTTTTTAAATACTGTGTAATGTGTCCTTGGAGTCCTGGTGTGGCACTGTGAGCTAATGTGCTGGACTGCAAAGTCTGTTTGAATTGGAAGGTTGGCAGTTCAAGTACACCAGTTGCTCCTCAGAAACTCTATGCAGGGTCCCTATGGGTTGGAAGGACTTGACAGCACTAACAACAACAACATGTGTTATTATATTCCAATCCAATTTGCCAAGGGAATTGATAAATTACGAAATTATTCATATGCTTTCTTCTCAAATGATGCAGTCAGTGTACATTCCAAGATTCAAAGAAGTCATGAAAATCCCCATATATGTTATTTTCTGTATTTTCTGTAGAGGTGATGGGTAGTTGAGTTGTCAAAGAAAAGTATGTTGTTTGTCATTCTGCTCAGTTAAAATCCATAGGCGCTCTTATCTTTTATTACTGAATACATTATAATGGCAGCTAAGTTATTAATTCTTTCTCATATGAACATTTCATTATGAATTATAACTTGCTATTAGATCTATCTGATCCACCTAAATTAAAAAAATTAATGTTAATGGAGTCACTAGATTTCCTTTTTTTATTTACAGTTTATCGGTAGTTTGAAACAGCTTACATATTTGGATGTTTCTAAAAATAATATTGAAATGGTTGAAGAAGGAATTTCAACATGTGAAAATCTTCAAGACCTCCTGTTATCAAGCAATTCACTTCAACAACTGCCTGAGACTATTGGTTTGTGTTGCTTTTAAATTCTAATAATTAGTTTTTACTAAGGTAAAATGTAAGAAATGAAGTCTTTGCCCCTGCTTGTTTCCAAGCTTTCATATATTATCAAAATTTACTTCTTCTGATGTAGTTTTTCTGTACTGATGTGTGATCATTCGGTTCACTTTACTTTTTTGAGTTTACTCTTTTGATGACATTATTTTGCTTTTCTTTGCTATAAGGAAATCTCTTTTATCACAATTTATAATTTATAAGAAGTTGGTTTATTCAAACATTAACTCTTGATTATTATAGCCCTTATTTGGTAACTTTTTTACAGGCCTACTTCATTATAGACTCACAGACAAGAGACCAGTCTAAAGTGAACAACTCCTAGTGAGTTTATATTTGTGCAGTTACTTGTCTGGTGATGTATGTCAAGGAAGTTGATTTATTTTGATGAGAGGACCATTAAAAACAAACCACTGAATCTTTTTTAAAAAAACAGACTTCTCAATTGAGTTATATAGTTGTTTTGGTGGTGGTTATGTGCCATGGAGTCAGTTCTGACTCATAGCGACCCTGTACAGGATTTCCAAGGCTGTAAATCTTTATGGGAGCAGAAAGCCTCATCTTTCTCCCACGGAACAGCTGGTAGTTTAGAACTGCTGACCTTGTGGTTCACAGCCCAATTCGTAACCACTACGCTACCAGAGCTCCTTTTATCTCAGGTTAAATTTTACAAATTAGGAATTAATCTTCTTTAATCTTTTTATTTAAAAAATCCCCATTTTGATATTTAGTATTTATAAAATATAGTTTATGCAATAAGCTACATTCATTTTATCATTTCTGTAATCTGTAAATTCAACAAATTTGTGTTGTGTGTATCTTTTCTGTGCCAGGCATTCATCTAGTAGTGTGGTTACAGTAGTGAACAAAACTGACCAAAAGTCCATATTTGCATGGTTGCATTCTAGTAGAGATTTATAGACAAATTTACAATATGCTAAAAGGTGTAATATACATGAAATTTTTCGGATAAGGACTAGAGAGTAATAAAGTTGGGATGGTGTCTCTCAGATACATTGATGAGGAAAGTTCTTTCTAATTGTCAAAGGTGCTCACATTGACTGTTGGTAAATTTTCTTCTAGTTCTTGTTGAAAATGTTATGTGGTATCTTTTCTCAATAGGTTCGTTGAAGAATGTAACAACTCTAAAAATAGATGAAAACCAATTAATGTATCTACCAGACTCTATAGGAGGGTAAGATTTTTATAAATTAAAATATTGGATGTTTACTTTCAGTTCAGCATGATATATATATTTTTTGTTAAGTGCTGTCGAGTCGGTTCAACCCATAGTGACCCTGTATAGGGTTTCTGAGGAGCAGCTGGTGAGCTTGAACTGACAACCTTGCAGTTCAAATGGCTTTGCAGTGT
>NW_006408675.1:7271829-7311877 GCF_000296735.1 Chrysochloris asiatica | reverse complement strand
ACACACACACACACATACATGCACACACACACATGTTGTTAAATGCAGTTGAGTTGGTTCCAACTCATAGCAACCCTGTATAGGGTTTCCAGAGTGGCTGTTGGGTTCGAATTGCCAACCTTGTGGTTCGCAGTCCAGTGCTTATCCAACAGTGCCACACCAGTGTATTAGATAATTGCATAAAAAATGTTTAGATGGGATGCCATAAATGTTCAAATTCATAATTGTTATACACGTTGGCATATTTATAATAAAGATGGTATTGTTATGTGCCGTTGAGTTGGTTCCGACTCATATCCACATGGTATAGAGCTTCTGAAGAACGGCTGGTGAATTTGAACTGCCGACCTTATGGTTCAAACTGAAATTGTTGTCCAGTGCATTATCCTGTAGCCACAAACCTATTTACTGTTGGTGAAGTTTAGGTTAGTAAAATGGGAGGTTTCCCTAGGTTTATTAAAGTCAAAATCAAATATTCATGTGTTCTTAAATTTGTATAAAAATATTTTATGTAATGCTTATCATTATATAAAATCATTCAAGATCAAAAGGAGAAAAACTATCTTAGGGCAAAGTTGAGACGGGATGGGAAGGAGAGTGGTATAGAATTAGGAAGTACAGGGAGGAAGCGGGAGGGGATTGACCATTGAGATGAGAAAAAGTGTATGATTTGTGAAATGTAGAATTGGTGATCTTGTCTGTAAACCTTCACTCACTTCATAATACACAGTTTTTAAATCAAGGTTTTATATTAAGTATAATTTATTTTTTAATTAAAGGTTAACATCAGTAGAAGAACTGGATTGTAGTTTCAATGAAATTGAAGCTTTACCCTCATCTGTTGGGCAGCTTACTAATATAAGAACCTTTGCTGCAGATCATAATTATTTACAACAGTTACCACCAGAGGTACTGTATTTCAAATTTAAGTTTTTATTGACTTTACATCTTTTCTAATTATCTTATTGTAGCTATCCAGTTTGCCTTTTTTTTCCTTTCAGGTAGAATTATTATACTGCTAAGTAATTTTTTTAAAATAAGAATTAACTATTTTAATTTAGAAGAAGTATCTAAATACTTTGTTATACATAAACATAATCATTAAAAAGTGGGTATCAGAGGCTCTGAGGAGGAGGGAGTAGAAATTATTGTTGAAGGGTTACTGAGTTTCCATTTGGGTGCTAGGAAACTTTTGGAGGTGGGTAGTGGTGATAGCACACTAAATCGTAAATGTAACTAATGCCACTGAATTGTATGTGTTAACAGCACACAAGAGGACACATTTTTTGTTTATACTCAAAATATATATATATATATATATATATTTGAATACATTTTTTGTTTAGACTCAAAATGAGTGTAAAATTTTTGTTATACTCAATGACAAGCTTTTTTGTAGTATTATTATGTACATAAGAAAAATTTTTCCTTTTGAGTACTTTTTATAGATACAATTCAGTGACATCAGTTACATTACATTTACCATTTAGTGTGCTGCTATTACCAATATTCATCTCCAAAAGTTTCCTAGCATCCTAAAGAGAAACTCAGTACCCCTTCAGCAGTAACTCCTCTGTTTCTGGTAAGCACTGATATCTTTGATACACTATGAATATGCATTCTAGATACATCCTGTAAGTGAGACCATGCATTATTTGATCCTTTATATCACTTAGCATAATGCTTTTAATCATCTAGGTCATTACATAATCAGAATTTAGTTTCTTTTTAAATGATATTCTGCTATATGTATTTTCTGTATTTTAAAATTTCAGTCATATGTTGATTGGTTGTTCACACCTTTTGATTATTGTGAATAATACTGCAGTAAACATCAGTGTACAGTAAACCAATATGTGATCTTTAAATTTGTTTCTTTTTCAGATTGGAAGTTGGAAAAATATAACTGTGCTGTTTCTTCATTCTAATAAACTTGAGACACTTCCAGAGGAAATGGGTGATATGCAAAAATTAAAAGTCATTAATTTAAGTGACAATAGGTTTGTAATACTTCATTTGTTTATAGGAAGCATGGTATATGATCGAAAATCTAATGCTGTTTCCCTTGTAACATGCATTTCATTTTGGGTTAACTTCATCTCTACAATCTTTAGCCTCCCCTTGGTTTCTACAGGCCGATTGTCATGTTAATGTTTCTCTTCAACAAAGCTGCTTTTGGAATTAATCTGTTTGTATTTTTCTTGGTAGAGGTGGTGGCTAGGTACTCTTAAAGCTTGGGCAGTAGAACAAATAAATTTACTAGGGATGCTAACTTAGAACAATGTTGAAGCTATTTCAGACTATCCATAATTTTTCTTAAACTAAAGGTGTTAATAATTATAATAAGAAAACAGCATTCATACAGTATATTTACATGTTGCTCTATGAATATCTACATACCTAACCTACTACCAATGAGTCAGTTCCAACTCAGAGTGACCCTACATCTAGAGCTTCCAAGCCGCCCAGTCTTTCTGGAAGTAGACATCCTTATCGTTCTTATGTGGAGTGGCTAATGGGTTTGAACTGCTGACCTTGCAGTTAACAGCCTAAAGCCGTAACCACAGCACCACTAGGGCTCTTTACATATGCAGTTATTAAAACAACTGTATGAAATAATACGATAGGCCAAATTAAGGCTCAAACAAGGTCACATAACTTATAAGGTAGTGCTTTGATTTAAACCCAGTTTTTTGACTTGTGAAATATTCTGACATCTATTTTATTTAAAGAATTACTTTTTGGAAATTAAGTTCCTGTTTCAGCTTGTGTTTTTTACCCTTACTTCTGGGTACTAACAGATTGCCTAGGAAGATAGATATAAAAGAATAGACAAGGATTTGACAGCAGACTTGAAGTAAATATCCATTCTAAATAAGAGTGGCATTTTAATTTAGTATTTTAATGAATATATTATTTTGTTTTCACTCACTAACCCCTTAGAATAGTATTCATAGAAAGTACTGGCTGTCAAAGAACCATAAAACAATGCTTTTTATAACATTTGCTCTCTCTAAATACATATAAAATAGCTAGAGTTTTATGATGCACTGCTTGATGTGTCCATATCTTTGATTTAAAGCAGAGACTGTTAAATCCTTTTTTAAAAATAGCAGCATTATAGAGGTTATTAGATTATCCATTTTCTTGCCAGCTAAATTAATTCAACTGAACAATTACTTTTAAATAAAAGTCTTATAAACCTGGTTAATATTTGTCTTATGTCCTATACAAAGACCTCTATTGAGCTGTTTCCTAAAGTAATAATTTTTATCCTCTTTACTTTTATAACGATAAGCATTAGTAGAAATATTATTTTAAAGTTTAATTTTTCTTTGTATTTCCCCCCACAGGTTAAAGAATTTGCCCTTTAGCTTTACAAAGCTGCAGCAATTGACTGCTATGTGGCTCTCAGATAATCAGGTGGGCATTCTAATTTTGTAAATTACTGGAATTCTAGTTTTATTATATAATTATGTATTCTAATTTACATAGGGCCATTTAAGAGCAGTTATACACTGATAAATATGTAAAAACTTAGATGTATATGATCCATGTATAAGGAAAAGTTTTAGTAAATATTTAGAAACACTTAATTTCCGTGAAGCAGGCATAGACTCATAAAGAACAAATCCTGTTGGATTTGTCTAATTTCCCCTAAAGCTATTAGATGTATACAGAGATTAAGGAATGAAACTAAATGCTCCCTGCCTTTAATAAGTTTTTGGGATGATCCTATATGGCATTTATGTGTAGGAAAATTGATCATATAAATTGTGTTTCTAACTAGGTATTTCATCATTTGTAAAGATGCTTTTCTTTAAACTTAAGAGTGACTCTGTAGACATTTTTCATCTGACAAACACTTGCTGTGTGCTGTTGAGTTGATTCTGACTTAATAGTGACCCCTATACATAGTTTCTAAGTCTTCAAATCTCTGTGGAAGGAGAAAGCCTCATCTTTTCTCCTGCAAAGTGACTAGTGGATTTGAACTGTTAACTGCAGTTAACAGCTCAGTGTGTAGCCCACTATGACACCAGGACTTCAACAAATGCTTAAAATGAGCTATAACTCTTTTTGGAGCTGAGGATATATTGGTGAATCAAATGGAGTCTTATTCTCGTTGAACTCACATTCTCATGGGCAATTGAAGCAAACAAGTAAGTATGTAATCAAGTTTCAGGTAGTGATGGTGGTTGTTAGGTGCTGTGAGTCAGTTCCTAGACATAGCGACCCTATGCACAACACAATGAAACACCTGCCCAGTCCTGCAACATCCTCACAATTGTTGTTACATATGAACCCATTGTTGCTGCCACTGTGTCAGTCCATCTCATTAAGGGCCTTCCTCTTTTTCATAGACCCTCCACTATTTCATATGTGTTGTAGTAAGAGCCACAAAAATAAGTCAATAAAACTAGGTAGGCATTAGAAGGAGTCCCTGGCATGGTGCTGCGGGATAACACTGGTCTGAAAACCATAAGGTGGGTGGTTCAAACCTTGGAAACCCTATACAGGGGTCACTGTGAGTTGGAACCAACTCACTGGCACTTAATAATGACACCAGTAACAACAAGCCTTAGAAAGGTAGTAGGATTGGAGAAGTGGTTGGTGGTGTTGGTTTAGTGCCGTTAAATCTTTTCCAACTCACAGTGACCGAGGAAGAAGCTTCCAAGGAGCTTCTTGTGGGTTTAAACTACCAACCTTGCAGTCTGGTGTTTATCCTACAGCACCACACCAGGATTACATGGTTAGAATGTTGTTGTTAAGTGCCTTCTAGTTGGTTCCGACTCAGCAACCCTGTATAGGGTTTCTGCGGAGCAGCTGGTGGGTTGAACTGCTGACCTTGTGGTTCACAATCTAGTGTTGATCCTACAGCACCACTCCAGGAGTCCTGGGGTTGGAGTAGATAACCCAATTTTAAATAAGGTGATTAGGAAATGTCATAGGAGGAAACAGTAGAACAGATTACCAAATGATAGTTAGGATTGAGCCATATATAGCCTTGGGTGGTAGGGTTGAACATTTAGAGAATTCTCAGTATAAAGACCCTTGTCGGGTAATAAGCATGGTGTATTAGCATAGTGGTTACGAATCGGGCTGCTAAACCTCAGGGTCAGCTGTTCGAAACTACCAGTGGTTCCGCGGAAGAAAGATGAGGCTTTCTGCTCCCATAAAGATTTACAGCCTCGGAAACCCTGTACAGGGTCGCTATGAGTTGGAACCAACTCTGTGAGACATAACCATCAACCACCATTTGAGGTTTAAATAAAACACCAGTGGGCTACAATGTAAAGAGCAAGGAGAAGAATTGTACAAGATTACATCAGAGAGGAAAGTTGGAAATAGATCATTTAGGGCCTTGTAGCCTCGGAAACCCTGTACAGGGTCGCTATAAGTTGGAACTGATTCCACAGCACATAACCACCACCACCAACCACCAAGGTGTCCTGATGTGGTGCTTTAGCATAAGCGCCTGACTGAAAGGTTGGTTTGAACCATAAGGTCGATGGTTCAAACTCACCAGTTGCTCCTTGGAAACCCTATACAGAATTGCTATGAGTCAGAACCAATTCTATGACACTTAATAATAGCAGCAAAAAGGATGTAGTACTTGTGGTGTGACTTTGAGTTAGATGAGACTCTGCTGGAGTATTTAGAATCAGGGAATGGCAAAATATAAGTTAACGATTTTAAAAGATCATCCTAATCTGTGTGAAGAACAGATTGTGGTTGTTGATGGGCTATTCATCACGAAGAGCATAAATATTAAAGGACACTGTTCTAGTGGTCCAGAAAAAGCTGTTGGAAGTCTTCAACTAGTGTGATGATAATAGAGATGGTAAGACAATTTGGGATGCATCTTTAAAATATTACCAGTGGAACTTACTGATGAACTAATTGTGGAACTTGAGAGGAAAAAACTATGGTTCGTAGGCTTTTCACCCAAGTAACAATATTTGTCATTGTTTTCTGAGACAAGTAAGACAGAGGAAAACCAGTTTGGTGGTAATATCAAGAGTTTGATATTTGACATTGTTAAATTTGAGGAGCGTATTATATATTAGGAGTCCTGGTGTGGTACTGTAGGATAAGTACTTGGACCTCAGGTTTAACTGCAAGGCTGGCAGTTCAAACCCACCAGCTGCAATTCAGAAACCCTATGAGTTGGAACTGACTTCATGGCACTTAACAACAACTGTGTATTAAGATAGGAATAGAAAATATACAGTTGTATATTTAAATTTGGAACTAAGAGAAGGCCAAAGATTGATCCTAGGAATGAAAGTGATTCCAGAATGAAGAATTTGCCATATGAAGGAAGTCACATGGTGTTGATAGGACAGACAACTAATTGTCCTTTGGGTTTCCAAATTAAAGGTAATTGCTTGTCTGGACATAGGACATTTAAGTGGCATGATGTGAATGGAAGTCCTGATTTGAGTTTTAAAATTCATCTGGACCCCTTGAGACTATCACCTTAAGACTCTTTAAACCTAGAACTAGACATATCTTCGAAAACCACTTTCTAGTGAAATATCAAACTGACACACAAAATAAGGCTATTACCAGTAAGATACAGCCCCTACTTAAAAGCCGTCAGTTTGAGACCTAAAGGTTAACAATTTCACAAAAGCAAAGAAGAAAAGATAGAAGAGCAGGGAGCTAGAGTACTGGAAAGGGAACATACAACACAAACAGAATTTTGAAACATTGTGATCATTAAGTCATAACAGCATACATAAAATGGGTTTGTAGTCATTCTGGCCATAAACACCACCAGTTTTCTGTCAGGTTATCATACTGTGGTGACTTGTCATTAAACATTAAACCAAACGAATTGTGAGATAAAAAAAAGAGAGAAAAAAAACCCAAAACACTATACATGAAGAAAGCAAAAGGTTATTAAAAAGACAAAAGACCAAAATGAATGTCAGAAAAGACTCTGAAACTTGCTCTTGAGCTTAGAAAAACTACACAAGTGAAAGAAATGAGGAAGCAAAAGATCTGAACAAAAAATTTTTTTAAAGGCAGCTCAAGAAGACAAAATATTGAAATGAAATGTGCAAAGACCTGGACTTAGAAAACCATGATAGGCATTTCTCAAGGTGAAAAGCTGAAGAAAGAATTAAAGCCTCGAATTGAAATACTTAAATATTTTATGGGTGAAATAATGAATAATATAGGAAGCATCAAAAAAGATGGATCAAAGAGTCACTGTACCAAAAAGAATTGGTCTATGTTCAGTCATTTCCAGAGAGACCATATGTTCAGAAACCAATGATACTGAAGGAAGAAGTCCAAGTGGCACTGAAGGCACTGCCAAAATCAAGGCTCCTGGAATTGATGGAATGCAAATTGAAATGTTTCAATAAACTGATGAAGCACTGGAGGCAGTCACTAGTCTATGCCAAGAAATTTGGATGATAGCTACTTGGCCAACCTATTGGAAGAGATCCATATTGTGCCTGTTTCAAAGAAAGGTGACCCATCAAAATGAGGCAGTCATTGAACAATACCATGAATATCATAAGCAAGTATAATTTTGCTGAAGATAATTAGAAAACTGTTGTAGCAGCATACCCCAGAAATTCAAGCCAGATTCAGAAGAGGATATGAGATGAGGGATATCATTGCTGACTTCAGATTGATCTTGACTGAAAGCAGAGGATACCGGAAAGATGATTATCTGTGCTTTATTGACTATACAAAGGCATTTGACTGTATGGATCATAATAATCTAGTGATAATATTGTTAAGTATGGGTACTGCAGAACACCTAATTGTGCTTATGAGGAACCTGTACATTTGTATTTTTTCAGGAATTGTCCTTTTGTATTTTTTAAACTAATATTTTATAGAAAATGTAGGAGGATTTACAGGTATCATAGAGACGCCTATTGATTTGATGATTATAAATTTGTAGTGATAATAATTTATGCAGTTGTGTGTTAGAGAAAGCATATAATTGGGATGATTTGGGGCTGCAATTTTGCCAAGCAGGTGCACAGAAGGATAATGAAACAAGTAATTCTTAGTGATTGGTAATACAGTGGTTAAAAAGGAAGCAAAATTTGGAGCAAATCATGGAGAGAAAGTAGAAAGGTAAGGGACTAGGTACTTCTGTGAGCTTGATGAGCAAGTATTATGGGAGCAGTGGAATGGGAAAGTGTCTGTTCTCATAGTCTCCTAGTACTATACCTGTGACTCTACTCTTTAGTCACCTTTCACACATCTTTCTTCTGCCAGACTCTTTCTTGTTCCTCTTGGTTCCTTCCTTATACTTTACGTAGGGAGAGATGCAATTACTACAATTCCTATTTGTCTGCTTATTGTTCTTAGAATCTTAGCCCAGTGCTTGCTTCTGAACTTCACTTTTGTGCTCATTACTTAACATTGTAACCTAGATGTGTCATCCACCCACTGTCATTGAGTCACTTCTCAGAGCAACATGCTAATGCACAGGGACGGAGCCTTTTTGCTGCTAAGGGCCATTTGGATATTTATCATATCAGTTAATATAAATTTATGTTGCTATGAAAAAATCTCCTAGATTTATTGAATTTCGAGGCCCGTCTGTGGTTGCCTTGGCAGGGTCAGCCCACATATGATTTCATGGTCTTATATGGCGTGCGGACTGGATGTGCCCCACTCCTTCTATAGGACACAGTAGAACTGCTCTATAGGGTTTCTGAGACTATAAATCTTTACCGGAAAAAAATCCCCATCTTTCTCCCACAGATCTGCTGGTTCAGACCACTGACCTTACAATTAGCAGCCACTACTTAATTCGCCGTGCCACTAGGGTTCTTAGATGTCTCATGTTGTTCTTGTGAATTGCCGTTGAGTCAGTTCCAACCCATAGCAACCCTGTATAGTGTCTCTAAGGGACAGTTGGTGAGCTTGAACCACTGACATTGTGGTTCAAACGACTTTGCAGTCCAGTGCATTAACCCACAGTGTCACCTCAGGACTCCAGATGTTTCATAGACATCTCAAATTCAAGCTGTTTAATATTGAGCATACCATCTCTTTCCCTCTCAATGTTTTTCTCTCTGGATTTCCTAGCTCAGTAAATAGTGCTTACTGGAGTCAGACACTTGGGGATGTAAATTTAACTGTTACTCTACTTACTTCAATTAATTACCAAGTCTTTTTGAGTATTACTATGAAATATTCCTGGTGTTTGTTTCAAGTTATGCAGCCATTCTCACAGCTCTTTCCTCAGTTGTTTAACCCTCATTGACATCAGCACACTGCCCCCTAAGGTTCTTATGAATCTTTTAGAATAGATTTTCTGAGTTGAACTCATTTTTAAAAGCCCCCCAAATACTTTTGATAATGCCTATCTAACAGGACTTAGTTTTCTCCTCAACCCCACTCATCTGCTAAGAAATCACTGCCTCAATAATCTGGTTCTCATTTATATTGTTGTTGTTAAGTGCTTTTGAGTCAGTTCCAACTCATAGCAACCAAGTAAAAGGTTTCCAAGGAACAGCTGGTGAGTTTGAACTGCCGACCTTGCAGTTCAAACTGATCTTGCAGTCAGTGCATTATCCTGCAGCACCATATCAGGACTCTGGTTGTCATCTGTATTTTGTCATCCATATCTGTTGTCAATACCCATGGTTTTGGGAAATTTTGGGGTAAAAAGAGCTAGGAGTTAATGGATTCTGCCTGTATAGGCAGGAAGTATGTGCTTCTGAGACGCATGAGTTTATGCTTGAGGTTAGAGAAGTAATGATAGCAGCATTTGTAAGTGCTAGCTCCACCTCCCAATTTCCTGTCAGTGAGGTGGGGAGAGTATAAGCAACCTCTACTTGAGAAGCTTCAGGGAAGCACTCTCTTTGGGGATGGTGTGGAACTGTCAAAGAGGTGACGGAAAATTTGTTCAATGAAGAAGTTTGAGATTTAGGACTATTTGTATACTAAAGCTAGTGTGGTGGGGGGGGAGGCAGGGGACAAAGCAAACATTTGAATGTGAGTACGATTATAAGATGGAATAAGATTTCCATGGCAGTGGACCCAGAGAACTGGTGAAGAGGCATGTTGGAGAAGAATTTGGAAATCCACTGCCTGTCTGGATTCAGCTAAGACTTGGAATAGTGTGATTTTAATATAAAGTAGACAAAATATGAACATTTTATTTTAAAAATGGAAAATAATATAAAATGTTATTAAATAAATAATTGTGATAATAAATAATTATTTGGCTGTGGGTACATGTTGTTGGTAAATGCTGTGGAGTTGATTCTTCCTCATAGCGACCCTGTATAGGGTTTCTGAGGCTTTAAATCTTTGCAGGAGCAAAAAGCCTCATATGAAATATTTTAATTGCAATACAATGTGTTTGTTTTACACTAAAAATTAAGTTTTATGTTTTTAATTTAAGAGTTATAACTTAAATTTGTCTTTGTAATCTTCAAGTTGATATTTATAGAAAAAAATGATAAAGATTCATTTAGAGAAATTGCTGGGTATGTATTTACTTTAGGATTGTTGAACAGTACATATTTATTTTCTTTCCTTAGTCCAAACCCCTGATACCTCTTCAAAAAGAGACTGATTCAGAGACCCAGAAAATGGTGCTTACTAACTACATGTTCCCCCAGCAGCCAAGAACTGAGGATGGTAATCATTTAAGAATCTTTCTCTTTTTTCCTTTTTTAATAATGAGTAAACAAAGTGAAGGTGTGGAACGAATTTTAAGTTTCAAAGATCTAAGCTAATTTGGAAGGAATTTGGAGAGTTAATTTTGAAAGATTTCCTAAAGTAAAGCAAGATCTCAGATTTATAGATAGTTAAATTTAGGGTATAACCATGCCATATGCTTTCTTATGTTTTAAATTTAACTAACATCATCTATTTTGGATCTCTCCATTGAACTAAATGTTAGGAATATATATTTAGTGTGATGTGATATTGTTTTTGTTGTTAAATGTCACTGAGTCAGTTTCTACCCATAGCGACTCTGTGTACGGTTTCCAAGGAGCACTTGTTGGGTTTGAACTACCGACCTGGTGGTTAGCAGTTCAGTGCTTATCCAACAGCACCACACCAGGACTATTAAATCAGACAAAATTTTGTTCTCTTCTGTTTTTGTAGACTTTAGACTACCTTTAGATCTACTACACAAAGATCAAGATTCCCTGTAGTACTGTGACTCTAAATTTTTACCTCTAAGTCCTTAATAAGGAATCATTTTGCAAAAGAAGGGAATATATCCTTTACTATTTGCCACAAATAAGTATAGAATCCTTTCAGATTAAGGAGCAAATTGTTAAAAGTGTTATACTATATGTCTGTCTAGCCTCGTTCACTAGAGATCAGGAATGCTGGCCAACCCTGCCTGATCAGAGAAAACATTGGCTGTAGCTGAATTCTGTACGCAGCCCATGAAAAGGGTTAATGAGTAAACATAACATGGAGGGTCAGTGGAGCCTAAACAAGACATGTATTTTAAGAGTTTGGGATCAGGCTAAACTTTTTATGTGTTTATTGTTGAACCAATTTTTGAGGGTTATTAAACCTTATATTTTCCTGAGGAGATGAGATTTGAAAAATTTAATGGGACATTTATTGGATAAATTAGACGATTATAGGAATCACTCTGTCTGCAACCAATTCTATAGCCCAGCCGACCAGGAAGTAAATAACTCTAGATGATTCGATTGCTTGGTTAGTTGCTGTTTCCATAACTAGTGCACTGATCATTTCCCAGTCATTTAAGAATAATTCTGGTGTGTTGCGGTAGGATGCCACTGTACTTCTGGCTGCAAGGTCAGTGATTCAAACCCATTAGCATCTCCTTGGAAACCCTATGTAGGGTCGCTATGAGTCAGAACCGACTGGATAGCACTTAACAACAACATACTGTGTGTATATGTTGTTGTTGTTAAGTGCTGTCAAGTCGATTCTGACCCATAGCGACCCTGTATAGGGTTTTCAAGGAGCTGCTGGTAAGCTTGAACCGCCGACCTTGCAATTCAAGCAGCTTTGCAGTCTGGCGCATTAACTCACAGTGCCACACCAGGACTCCATGTGTATATAAAATGTTTATTATATGTTTTACTTAAAATATATCATTTTTATATATACTTCTTTTTATAACTAATGAAAATCTCAGTGGTCCAAAATTATTTGTAAATTAATTAACTAAAAAATGGCGTGTGACCTTCTTTGACTTTACAAGGGGAAATGAGAATCAAACTCAAAATCAATCCAAGGCCAATTCCTCTGAGGTGGAAGTCAGACATGCCTCCACCATTTGTTACCAATTCTGTTACCAACTGTCTCCCACAACACGCTACTTGATTGGGTTCAATAATCCATTGCAATGGCCACAGAGAACTCAAAACATACAGCTATGGGGTTTATTAGGACCTCTGGTAGTGTAGTGGTTACGAATCAGGCTGCTAATCTCAAGGTGGGAGATAGATAAGGCTTTTTGCTCCCGTAAAGATTCACAGCCTCGGCAACCCTATGCAGGACTGCTATGACTCAGAACTGACTCCACAGCACATAACCAGTGGGGTTTATTAGGGAAGTTAATAGGTTACAATTCAGGGTCAGAAATGTTCAGAGCACAGTTCTTTTAGTCAGGACAACCGCTCCTGTGCCATGTCCATATATAGGCCACTTCCTGGCCTTTAACTCCTTCCTCTAGCCTCTGCCTTGTTCTGGCAATGTTACAAAGCTTTAAGGTCTGCTGATTAATGCTCACAAGGCACTTGGCAGTGGCTCCCCCAGTTAAGTGCCTGGAAGCACTCATGCCCAAAGTCACTCAGCTTTTCCTGCTGTGTGGACTGGGAAGTCCACCAGTTAGTCTTTTGCTCTAGCACTTGGTTCTGTTGGCGGCCACTCCTCTGCTTTCCTGGTGTCGCAGCTTTCTGTCCCTGGGTGAAGGATGTTCAGTGTGCAAGAAGCTCTGGGTCCAAAGGATGTGCTCCACTCTTGGCTCCTCCTATGATGGTAGTGAGAATCCCCCATTCTTGTTTCTGAGATGACTCATTGTATACACATTAGAGTTCCAAGTTTTAACAATCACAACTAAGTCTGTTAACCACTCACAACAGATTCTTATCATCCCATCAGCAACTTCTCCCGCATTCTATTACCCAGACCTAGCAAGGCAAAAACCACAAAGCTCCTTTAGTGCTGCTGATAAACGTCCAAAGGTTACTCCTTTCTGTAAGCACTTAGCTTTACTCGTTCTGTAGACCTGTGAGCATGGCAGATCTGGCTCCTGTTCTTGGTGCTGCTACTTCTGCTACCACCTCTGTCTTTGCTGCCACCACTTCCCCCCACCTCAACTGCTGCAGTAGCACTGTTCTCCGTCTTCTGGTAGTGCTACTCCCCCATTGTTGCTGAGATGGCTCATTTAAAACCCAGCCGGATGGCAAGACTGACCAAATCCCACCTTAGGTCTCCATACACCTTCTTTGTATGATCCCATCCAGTCATTTGATGGGCGTTAACAAAGACTATAGTAAAAGAGCCACAATTCATTGTATCACAGTACCTCGTTACAAAAATATTAAAGAATAAAAAATTGTTAGTCTAAATTTATAAAATATACTTTGGGAAGGTAACATAAATTCTTGAACTTCATTTTTTATCTTGAATTGAGAAATAGTATTTGTTTTGGAGAGTTACAAAAGATGAGAAGTAATTTATGGTTATAAAGTACTTCACACTGTGCCTCAATCAAATTGGCACTTATTCTTACACTGTTGTGGCAGGTTCAGAAAACTGCTTTGAAATACTTCAATAGACCTACCACTAAACGTATCTAACTTCTGCTTCATTACTAATAATAAATAGTTCAAAAAAAAAAAAAAAACCCATTACGTACTCTATACTAATTACTTTTGCTCTTTGGAAGAAGGAAATTAAAGTCTTGTTAAAATACCCTTGACAAAAGGGTATTATCAGATGAGTGTGTACATTTAATGAGGTTTGTTTGTGTAAAGCAAAACTTTTGTTTAACTTTTGAACTGGTTCTGACTTATAAAATATATGAAAAGTATATTACTTCACTCACTAGGAGGCTTGTATTAAGAATAAGTTTACCAGCAAAATTTCTCTTCCAGAAGTATTTAAATCCACTCTCCAATCTCTATATTTAGCAATATAAGAAAATGCGAAAATAAGTACTGTGACAAAATATAGTATGCTTAATTTCAGTTGTCATTGTTGATGTACTGCTTCGGGCAAACAGTGTTTGTGCACTTGAAATTGTTGCTGTTGCTGCAGTTGTTGGTAGTTACCCTTGAGTTGAATCCAGCTTATAGGAACCTTATGCCTAGTAGAACTAATTGATGCCTGGTCCTGTGTCAAAATTAAAAATAGACATAGAGACTCTGGTTCCTACTACAACAGCAGCAGCATGGGGAAGTAAAACAAATGGCTGGATATAACAATAGACATTTTTGTTTGTTTGCCGTAGTTACCAGGACTCGTGTCTCAGTATTTTACTTTTCTTTGACTATGAAAATAGTTTCTGAATAATAAATACTAGGTACACATGAGCATTCCATAGAGAATATGATCAGCTACATAATATATTCAAATAATAGTTCTTCTGTATAGGAAGACAGGGTATTTTTGAGGGAAAAGAAGGAATAAGTTATTAGCGTAGAGAAGAGATTTTAATGCCCTGTAGCTTGGGTTAGCAAACTATTTAAATAGTCATTTAGTAAAATTGTAGGCTTTGCAGCCATAAAGTTGTTTTCACAGCTACTTAGTTTTGCCATTTTAGTGTAAAAGCAGCCATAGAGATAAATGTAGATAAATGCTCATAGCAGTGTTCTAATGCTGTTAAGTGTCATCAAGTCGGTACCAACTCATGGTGGCTATGTGCCGTGGTGTCGGTTCCGACTCATAGCGACCCTGTACAGGGTTTCCGAGGCTGTAAATCTTTACGGGAGCAGAACGCCTCATCTTTCTCCTGTGGAACTGCTGGTAGTTTCGAACTGCTGACCTTGCGGATCGCAGCCTGATTCATAACCACTAAGCTACCAAAGTTCCTTTACCAACTCATAGTGACCCTGTTTTAGGTTTCCAAGGAATACCAATGGGTTTGAACCACTGACCTTGTGGTTAGCAGTGTTTATCTTACAGCACCACACTAGGTGTTCTAATAAAGTTTTATATATAGACATCAAAATTATAATTTCATGTGTCAAGAGATTTTTTTTTCCTTCTTCTTCCAAGTATTTAAAAATGTGAAAACCATTCCTAGTTCATGGGCTATACAAAATGGGTAGTGGATCAACCTGTTTTGTTTTGAAAAAGTGTTTCAAAAAGGTAAGAAACCTGGAAAATATTAGAAAGGGATCAAATACATATATCATTCTGAAGGTGGATCCACGATTGACTGTATGCTGTTGAGTCAATTCCAACTCATAGGGTTTCTGAGGCTGTAAATCTTCGTGGGAGCAGAAAGCCTCATTCTTCTCCTGAGGAGTGCCTGGTGGACTTGAACTGCTGACCTTGCAATTGGCAGGCCAATGCATAACCTATTGCACTACCAGGACTCTTACCAATATGAAGGTAGAATCCATAAAAGAAAAATATGTTTCCCTCTGTGCTGTTATACCATATAGCAATGCATATAAGGGTTGTGTTTATGTTAAATTTTCAAAAAATAGCTTTGACTTAAATATTTCCTTCTTTCTATTGTAAAACTTTCCCCCTCTCTGTATACATAATTGTTATTCCTAGAATTATGAAGAACAGTTCTGAATACAAAGACATAGATGAAATAATTGATGTCCTATAGTGTTAGTTTTTTAAGGAGCTCTGGTAGCATAGTAGTTACAATTTGAGCTGCAAACCTGAAGGTCAGCAGTTCAAAACTACCAGGTGTTCAGCTGGAGAAAGATGAGGCTTCTGTTCCCGTAAAGATTTACAGCAACAACAATAACAACAACAATGTTAGTTTTTATTAGTACTGAACTAAACCACATACATAAAATGTTTTAAATGGCAGTTTTGCTTTAGAATTATCTGTGATTAAAAATTAATAATAAAAAACAGATTTAGGGGAAAAAAGATATGGTTGACATTGTAGATAGAATCACAATCTAATAGCTTAGGATTTATAGCTCCTGGCATTGACTTTTTTAAGACTTAGTTGAATGAACATAACTAATAGAGAAAATTTTGAAGATGTAAACTTTTTTTTATATTTATAGTAATAATAGTTTTTGTTCTTATTTTTTTCTAGTTATGTTTATATCAGATAATGAAAGTTTTAACCCTTCATTGTGGGAAGAACAGAGGAAACAGCGGGCTCAAGTGGCGTTTGAATGTGATGAGGACAAAGATGAAAGGGAGGTACCTTGCAAGGTGAGTCTACACTTTCTTTCTACCTTAACTTTGAAACAAGTCTACTAATATGTATTGGCTGCTATATTTTAAAAATACAAAAAGAATGTGAAAGTGGGAAATTTAAGAGTCAGGCTGCATAGTTGGAAAATATGACCTTGGTGATAGAAACAGTGCTAGAGATTATGTGATAGAACTTTGCAAGACCAATGACTTCGTCATTACAAACACAGTTTTCCAACACATAAAAGGTGACTATACACATGAGCCTCACCAGATGGGACATACAGGAAGTAAATTGGCTCTATCTTTCAGAAGAGACAATGGAGAAGCTCAGTATCATTAGATGAAAGAAAGGGGTAGACTGCAACAAACTATCAACTGCTCGTATGCAAGTTCAGGGGGAGCATAGTGGCTCTGTAGGATAAGCACTGAAATGGGAACCATAAGGTTAGTGGTTGTAGCCCATCAGCTGCAAGATGAGGTGTTTTGCTTCCACAGAGACTTACAGCCTTGGAAAAACCTATACAGGGTCACTATGAGGGGAAACTAACTTGACAGTACTTAACAACAACAACAACAAAGTTCTGGCTGAAGCTGAAGAAAATTAAAACAAGTCCATGAGAGCTAAAATATGACCTTGAGTATATCTCACCTGAATTTAGAGATCATCTCAAGAATAGATTTGATGGATTAGACTCTACTGACCAGTGACCTCCATTTGCTTGGATCAGTGACTTCTACCATCAACATTCATGGAAGCAGCAGTCAAAAAAATCTTAAGATGTATTTATTACATTTAGGTATATCTGCTGCACAAGATCTTTTTAAAGTGTTAAAAGAGCAAAGATGTCACTTTAATGTGTGCCTGACCCAAGCCATGGTATTTTCCATAGCCTCATATGCATGTGAAAGTTGGGCAATGAGTAAGACAACCATCAGTGCATTTAAATTATGATGTTAGCTAAGAATATTAAAAGTACTGTTGACAGTTAGAAGAACAAACAAATTAGTCTTGGAAGAAATGTAGCTATACTGCTCCTTAGGCAAGACTTTGCTCTAGTTCTTTGGACATCTTGCCAGGAGGGATCAGTTCCTGGAGAAGGACATCATACTTGGTAAAGTAGAGGGTCAAAAAAAAACAAAGAGAAAGATTCTCAACAAGATGTATTGACACGGTGGCAGCAACAATGGGCTCAAACGTAACAGTTGTGTGGATTGCACAGAGCTAGTAAGTAGTTCGTTTTGTTGTGCATAGGATGGTTACTATGAGTGGGAATTGACTTTACCTAACTAGAACAACAACAGAGAAGGCTTGGATTTGTTGCTGCCCACAAGGCATTTGCTGAACCAATATATGTCACACTTGAGGTAACTTGAGAGCAATATAAAACTATGATCAAAAGTTACATTTCATACATATATATGGAGAGTCCTTGGTGTAGCGCTATTGGATAACCACTGGATTGCTAGTCACAATATCAGCAGTTCAAACCCACCAGCTGCTTCTCAGAAACCTCATATCAGGGTTGCTATGAATCAGAGCTAATTTGATGTCGCTTAACAACAACAACGAATATAGAGACATCCTGGTGTGGACTGTTATTTGCAAGGTCAGCAGTTGAAACTCTCTGAGCTGCTCCTTAGGAACCATATATGGTGCAGCTATGATTTGGACAGACTCAGCAATACTTAGCAACAACAACAACAACAACATAAATATAGAAGAAAACAGATCACTGTAGGCTAAAACAACTAACCAGAACTTTATCTTGAACCTAGTGTCCTTTTTATGTAACTACAACATTTAGTAATTTTGGATTTTTTCAGTTGGTTGGGGTTTTTTGTTGTTTATTTTTTAGGTAATTAAAGTGACTTTTATATACATTCTAGTCATAAAGAACTCTTTGATGAAAGCATTTTGTTTCTTTATGCAATTTAGAAAATGTAACACAGTAATAAAAGCAAGTATACTATATTTGCAAGTTACTTATGGATAAAATTATTTGCTCTTTATATATTCTAACTGAATCATAGACACTAACAATTAAAGACCTTGGTTCAGAAAACATATGTATATGAATGCCTGAATTTTATCTATGTCTGGATATATAATCTGTTTCAAAGCCAAGTGACAGGGGTTTTCACATATTCACACTTTACATTTGTAAATGGGAACTATTTAAGTCTGCTAAGAAACCAGTTAAAACAGTGAAATCTATAAATGTGAAGTCTTTTGGCTATTTTGTGATGCTAGACTTTTATTTACCTATTTGACTATTTTAAATGTCACTTACTCTGTTTCTCTAGGAAGGAAATTTAAAGAGATATCCAACACCATATCCAGATGAACTTAAGAATATGGTCAAAACAGTTCAAACTATTGTACATAGATTAAAAGATGAAGAAACCAATGAAGACTCTGGAAAAGATATGAAACCACATGAAGACCAACAAGTTGTAAATAAAGATGTTGGTGTGAAGGTTAGAAAACTCAATTCAAAAGTCTTAACCAAAATTAATTTCAAGTTCTTTAAAACTGTAAATGGCAATCGGCAATGATGATACTTTTTATATTTGCTAAAATGTACTGTCAAAATTAGGATTTTGTTCTCAGCTGCTTGAATTGGAACTCTCTTTATAATAATCATTAGCAAATCCCTGAATTACTACTGTCACCACCTCTCTGGTTATAGAATTGTCTGGACAGGCCAGATAGTATTCCCTGAACAAAGAATAAGATAATAAATGTCAGAAAATGTATTACTATGAGAATATTATTTTCTCCCTCTGATATTACTGCCTCCTTCTTCTTTCCCATTCTAATTTAAATGTAATTGATATGATAAACTTTTGACAGTTCCTTCGGATGCTTAGAAATATTCACAAATCTCTTAACTTGGATATTCCTTTTATTCAACTTTTTATCCACGTTGTGTCATAGAAACAAATACCATCTCACTAGAATTCCTAAAAGTAACCTGGTGGTGCCATGGTTAAGCACTTGGCTCCTAACAGAGAAAGTTACAGATTTTGGTGCTGTAAGATAAGTACTTGACCACAAGGTCAGTTGAACTGCAAGGTCGGCAGTTCAGCTCACCAGCTGCTTCTCAGAAACCCTATACAGGGTCACTGTGGGTAGGAACCAATTCGATGGCATTTAGCAACACCATTATGGTTGCTGTAGATAAGTTGTACACCTGTAAAAAGTTGAATTGCTAAAAGTTGTATAATCGATACATTTACATACACATTAATAAAGTGTAGCTATGGAGTCCTGGTGTGGTGTTGTGGGTTAATGCGCCAGACTGTAAAGCCGTTTGAACTGCAAGATTGGTGGTTCAAGGTCACCAGCTGTTCCTTAGAAACCCTATACAGGGTCGCTATGGGTCAGAACTGACTCAGCGGCACTTAACAACAACGACTGAGGTTGATGATGTACAACCAAAAACCCATGTGATTTAGTTTCTTGGTTTGGAGGTTTAGGGTCATGGTTTCTTGGGACATCCCAGTTAATTGGCCTAATATATGTTGAGTGCTTCTCTTCTGCCTCTTCATTCATTGGTTGTGCCTAGGATCTTAAAAGCTTAAAAGCAACTACTCAGTGTACAACAATTAATGGACGGGCCCCTGAAACTATTGACCTGAGATGTCTTTAAACCTTAAATCAAAAATAACTTCTGTATTCTTCTTTAAACTGAGTAATAGCTTAGCTAAACTAGTAAAAACAGTTTGACTTGAGCATATTATGCGTTTGTGACAATGTTGGTGGTGTGCCGCTGAATCTGTTCCGATTCCTACTGATCCTGTGTAGGGTTTCTGAGGCTGTAAATCTTTACAGGAGCAGAAAGCTTCATCTCTTTCTCGAAGATCATCTGGTAGATATGAACTGCTGACCCTGTGGTTAGCAGCCTAACTCATAACCCATAACACTAATGACTCCTTTATGCTCTTATAAGAACTATTTACCACATTTACTGGAAAGCTTAGATAAGAACCGTAAGGGGCAGTGAATTATGTTAATGAGGAAGAACAACTCAGCAAATGTGAGAATGGTTGTGTACAACTCGAAGATGTAATCTGTGTCACTTGATGATACATGTAGAAACTGTTGAGTTGGTATATGTTTTGCTGGGTATATTCTCATAAATAAAAATCAAAATAAATAACCAGTTATATGAGACTAAATGGTTAACATTTACCCTAAAGCAAAGATTGAGGGGGAGGTACAGGGAATCTAGATTAATGGATCTGAAACAACCAATATGGAAATAATGAGAATATTGCAAACATGGGAAATGAAAAAAGAAAAAAAAAAGATGGAAATTGTTAAACGGAAACCAAATTTCCTGTGTAAATTTTCATCAGTAGCACAATATAATATTTTTAATTAAGGGGAGAAAGAAAACAATCTATTTATGAACTTGGAAACCCTGTGGGGCAGTTCTGCTCTGTCTTATCAGTCACCATGAGTTGGAATCAACTTTGGGACAGTGGCTAGAGCCACTACAGGAGTCCCTGGATTGACCACTCACTATAGGATAGCATTTCACATTCAAGCAGAGGTGTCGCAGAAGAGAAGGCTCATCATCTGCTTCCAAAAGATCATCGCCTTGAAAGTCTTACGGAGATCTCACTCTATAAACCTGGTGTCAGTATGAGTTGGAATCAATGACAAACAACATTTACTGTATAGTCTACATTCACCAGAAAAAATTCAACTGCTGTAAGTGAGTTACCATGTTGAGCCATACATACCACCCTTGCCACATCTAAGATGAAAATTAGCCTCAGCTAAAGTATCCATTTTAATGTGGTTTATGGATCTTTTAATGAGCCATGCTGGTGCTTTAGGATAAGCACTGAATTTCTAACCACAAGGTCAGCAGTTCAAACCCACCAGCTGCTCCATGCGAGAAGATAAGTGGTCTCCTGTAAAGATCTATTTATCGTCTCAGAAACTCTAATAGGGGTGCTATGAGTTGAAATAAGAAGCCCTATTGGTGTAGTGGGTTACACATTGGGCTGCTAACTGCACAATTGGCAGTTCAAACCGACTAGCTGCTCCAAGGAAGAGAGACTGTCTGCTCCCATAAAGATTTGCTCCCATAAAGAAGCAGTTCTACTCTGACCTATAGGGGGTTATTCTAAGTTGGAATTGACTCAGTGGCAGTAAGTTTGGTTTGGTTTTTGTATGAACCTTTTGGCCCTTGCTGGGTGGTGCAAATGATTGTTACATAAAGCTGCTAACCAGAAGGTTGGAGATTTGAGTCCACTTAGTGGCACTATAGGATAAGCGCTGGCCAAAAGATCAATTTGAACTGCAAGGTTAGCAGTTCAAACTTACCAGCTGCTCCTTAGAAATCCTGTAAGAGCACAGTTCTACTCTTGAGCCAGAATCAACTTGATAGCTATTTGCTGGCTATGGAATTTTGTGGCCCACTTTTTCCTAAAATGAGCATTTTATCTGTGACTACTACAGGTTTGATGTTCAAAGTGTGCTTAATTATGAATAATAGAAAATAGAAAGATTATAGATTGCTTTTTAAATTTCATCTGAATAATTAGTAGACGTGTAAAACTTAAAGAATACAAATTCTTTATCTTTTCTTAGACTTCAGAAAGTACTACTCCAATAAAAAGTAAAGCTGAGGAAAGAGAAAAATATATGATAGGGAACTCTATACAGAAGGTCAGTGAACTTGAAGCTAAGAACAGCCCTGTCACTGCACATGTGAAAGTCTCTGAGAACTTGAAGCATATTGTTAATCACCGTGATGTTTTTGAGGTATGTCTCTTTATGACTATCCCAGGAGTGGTCACAAGAACTTTCAGTTTAATATTACATTGTGGCTGGCTTAAGATGAGAGAAATTCTGATATTGATAACAGAAAATATTGTACTGGCAAATACGTTTCTCATAGAGAAATTTCATAATATTTGTTAAAATAGCAGTTATCAGTTTAAACATACAGTTTGATACCCATTTTCAAATATTTATTATTTAAATTATCAGGTGGAAATTCTGTCTAAATTTTTTTAAATGTATAATTGTGATAGCTTTTATTTTTGTAGCTTAGAATTGGAAAGGGAAATTTGCCATAGGATTTCTTAATTGCTTGACTTATTACAGTATTTATTCTTGGGTGTGAAATTGTTTTTTTCTTGACTGACAAACTTTATTGTAGAGCTTCTTCTGAAACATAGTATAAGCTGTAACTTAAAAACAAAAACAAAACCAGTGTTATTGAAATGTAACCTGCACACGATACAATTCATTCTTTAAAATGTATGATTCATTGACTTTTAATCACCACAATTAATTTGAGAACATTTTCATTACTCCCAAAAGAACCTTGCAGCTCTTAGCCATCACCCCTGAAAGCTCCATCTCCCTCATCCAGGCAACATATCTGCTGTCTATGAATTTGCCTATTCTAGACATTTCATATAAATGGAATTGTGCAATATCTGGTCTTTTTGTGACTAGCTTCTTTCACTTTCCATGATGCTTTCAAGTTTATTTATGTTGTAGCATATGTCAATATTTCATCCCCTTTTGTGGCTGAACAATATCCCATTGTATGGATATTCCATATTTTGCTTATTCATTTATCAGTTAATAACACACTTGTTATTTCTGCTTTGGGGCTGTTATTAAAATTCATGTACCAGTTTTTGTGTAGACATACCTTTTCATTTCTCTTGAGTATATGTAATTGCTAGATCATGTAGTAACTCCAAGTTATACCATTTGAGGAACTGCCGAACAGTTTTCCAAAGTGACTGTACCATCTTAAATTTCTCTTGGTGTGGCACTGTAGGAAAGTGCACTGGACCATAGGTTCATTTGAATCACAAGGTCATAGATTCTGCTTTTTAATATTCCCATTGCTAGGTAGATAGGATTGGGAATCCAATCCACCAGAATAAATATCAGGAGTTAAGGAAAGTAGCTAAGAATGGGAAATCAAAGTAATCTGTTTTTGCATAAGTCTTTGAAGACATCACAATATAGCAGTAATTATCTTTGTGATATTCTGTAGAAATGCTCTCATGTGTTTATCTGTACACATATAGGGGAGCACACTAGGTCTGTAGGATAAGTGCTGGACTGCAAACTACAGGTTAAACAGTTTGAGCCCACCTGCCATTCCTTGGGAGAAAGATAGGGCTTTCTGCTCCTGAAAGCTTTACAGCCTCGGAAACCCTATACCAGATTACTATGAGTCAGAACCAACTCGACAGCATTTTGCAACAACAACATACATGCCTAGATAAAATACCATTTGATTCCTTATATGGCATTCCTAATGCTCATTCATTATAGTTTCTGTTGCTATGTTTGAAGCTATGGTGATGGCATAGATAAATGGATAAATAGATAAAAATGAGGGCAAATGTAATCAAGGTAGGTAGTGCTATAGAAATTTAGGAAAGCAGTCTATTCTGGTTGCAAAGAACCAAGGATTCTATAAGGAAAAGGAGGCATTTACCTGTGTTTCATGTAAAGCAAAATATTTATTAAATGACCCTTTACTGAAATAATTTACTTAGCTCATATCATCTTGCTTTGTAATTATATAATTTATTCTCAAACATACTGGATAGTTAAGCACGTAGTAAGTCTTTGTACTTTTAGCAGAACACGTTCTTATGACTGTGAAAATACTACTATATTTTAATCATATTTTCTGTGAATAGTTTTATCTGCATATGTGCATACATGTATGTTGTTGTTAGGTGCCATTGAGTCAGTACTGACTCATAGCTACCTTATGCACAACAGAACAAAACACTGCCCCATCCTGGGCCAACCTTAAAATTGTTGGCCACGCTTGAGCCCATTGATGCTGCCACTTGGCCAGTCCATCTCGTTGGGGGTCTTCCTCTTTTTCTCTGACCCTCCACCTTACCAAACATGATATCCTTCTCCAGCAACTGGTCCCTCCTGATAATATGTCCAAGTATGAGAGATGAAGTTTGGCCATCCTGACCTTCAAGGAGCACTCTGGCTGCACTTCCTCCACCACAGATCTGTTGGTTCAGCCTATGGCACTTTCAATATTATCCTCCAACACCATAGGTCAAATGCATCAATAAGATTCTTTTACAGTCTTCCTTATTCATTGTCCAGCTTTCGAATGCATATGAGGTTATTGAAAATACCATGGCTTGGGTACATATATAAGTATATGTATATTCTCTCATAAATGGCATGTAAAATACTAAAATTTTCCTATTGTTGACTACTGCAGCATTTTTTGCCATCTGATACCACTCAATGGTAGATAAGCTGGGGAAGTCGCTTCTTTGCATTTTTCCCAGAGTAACATTAATAATAAAGTTCTTTTTCCAAGTTTGGCAAAGATTGATATTGGTTCATTTCAGTGGTAGAATACTGCAGTCCAACTGATTCCTTGGAACCAATTTGAGAATTAGGGAGAGATATTTTGTTGGCATTCCCTCATTAAATTGAGTTTTTCAAGACTGGGATTGTGTTTCATTCACCTTTGCTTCTCTGTTGTTGTTGTTCATTGCCGTCAAGTCAGTTCCAACCCATAGCCACCTTGTATAGGGTTTCCAAGGAGCAGCTGGTGAACTTGAACAACACCAACCTTGCAGTCCAAAACTGACTTTGCAGTCTAGCACATTAACCCACGGCGCTACACCAAGACTCCTCTATTTCCAAGCTCATAATCATTATCATACCAAGTAATAATTAATGCACTTAAATAATCTGCCACCGAAAATTATCACTTAGTCACTTTGACATATTGTTAATAATTGCCATGGTTTTATTGCCGTATCTTGGGAAAGTTATATAAAATTGCATGTTACTTTTAGTCACTATTACCAAAAAATGTTCTATAAATGTTCTTTATATTTGCTTTGCCTCTTGAAGTTCTTATAACTTTTAATGAAATAAAAATTAATTTTTATAATTAATTCCCTTTTTTCCTTTAAACTAGGAATCTGAAGAACTTTCTTCTGATGAAGAGATGAAAATGGCAGAGATGCGGCCACCATTAATTGAAACCTCTATTAACCAGCCCAAAGTGGTAGCACTCAGTAATAACAAAAAAGGTTAGATATAGGAGGAAAGCCCTACAAATAGAATTTATGGAATGTGCTTCATTAAATGACATTGTTACTGAAAATATGCCTTAGATCATTATTCTTCCAACATGTACCTTTATTTATAAAGTCACAAATTTAAGGCTAGATTACTATTTCATTTCTAGTCCTTATGTGGCTGTGTTCATTGAGTTATTTAATTTAGCAATTTAAGATTTTACCAATGTTGACATTTCTAATTTGACATACAATAGGTTTTAAAGATTTTTTGTGCTTATCAAACAAAAGCACCCAGGTCTAGTGCAGTACCTGGTGGTTAAAGATACTCGGGATTATTTTACTCTTATCTGTCCCAAACTTTTTGTTAACCCTCCAGTCATTCTTTCATGTAACTTAGAATTTCAGACTCTTAGAAATGAGAAGATATCTGTCCCTTCTATTCTTCCTTCATAATCCCTCTCTGTCAATGCTTGAATTCTATATGATTTGTACCAAATATTCATCAGCCTTACTTTTATGCCTTCAGTTCTTCATCATCATTATAATCAGATTTTTGAGCACTTACTCGCTGATGGTAAACATTTTACATGTATTGAATTTTCATAATAGCCCCACAAGAAGATGTAAGATGATTAGTACAGCTAGGGAAAAACATCAATCATATGTTTAATGTTGTTGTTGTTGTTGTTATTTGCTGTCGAGTCAGTACCGGTTTATAACGACCTGATACACAATGGAACGAAACACTGCCCTGGTCTTGGGCTATCTTCTATAACACCATAATTCAAATGCATCAATTCTTCTACTGTCTTTTTAATTCATTGTCCAACTTTCACAGGCATGTGAGGCTAGTGAAAATATCATGGCTTGGGTCAGGTGCACCTTACTCCTCAAAGTGACATCTTTGCTCTAGAACACTTAAAGAGGTCATGTGCAGCAGATTTGCCCAATGCAATATGTTGCTTGATTTCTTGACTGCTGCTTCCTTGAGTGTTGACAGTTGATCCAAGAAGAATGAAGTCCTTAACAACTTCAATCTTTTCTTCATTGATAAAAATGTTGTTTATTGGTGCAATGTTGAGGATTTTTGTTTTCTTTACACAGAAGTGCAACCCATACCAAAGATTGTGGTCTTTGATCTGTGTTTAATAGATCCTTGATATATGCTTTATAGTACTTTAAAAATGAAGAATCCAAGATCCGCAAATACTGTAAGCTTGAAGTCACATGTGCTACTGTTGAAAACAGTACTTGCATTGTCTTTCTAAATTCTGTGGAAGTGTAAATGTATTCTTAGTTCTTACAATATCCTGTAGCTATATCTACTGTAAACACTGTTTTTGTGATCTGGCTAGAATTGAGTTAGTTAAAAATGGCCTGTAAAGTTTGCTAGGACTCCTGCTGTGGTGCTGTGGGTTAATGCGCTGGACTGCAAAGTCTGTTTGAACTGCAGGGTTGGTAGTTCAAGCTCACAAGCCACTCCTCAGAAACCCTATACAGGGTCACCATGAGTCGGAACCTACTTGAGGACACTTAACAACAGCAACAACAAAAGGGTTGGTTAGTTAAAAATGGACTTTAGGATTGTAAATAAAATTACTCTGTATTTTACAGATTTTTTTACATTACCTACCTACAGTGCAATAGGAATGGTCTATTTCTGCTTATATAATTAATATATATACAACCAACTTACATATTTGAAAGTTCATAATTGAGAAAGAATTCTATGAAGTGCTTTAAAATTGTAAAACTTGAAGAAAAGAGAGAAAGCCAACTTTGTGAAATTTTCTTAATTTGTTTGATGTTTATGCATGCTTTTGATTAACTGCATTGCTAATTTTTATTATTATAATATATTAAATAAATTCCACATATGTATGAAATTATTTTTTACTCAGCTAAGTTTGTTAAGGTTGTGAAGTGTAACTATATAAGATTTTTTTATTAGGAGTTTTCAAAATTACTAAAGGGCAAAAATGTATATTCACTAAAACTAGTTGATGACCTTAAAAAACATTGCATAATATAATCTTGTTAATAGTAAAAAAGTAAATCAAATTCTGAAGACCCTTACCATTGATTAAATTACGTCAGTGATGCCAGTTATAATGCTCTACTACTATGCTCTATATGGAGTAGGACCAACTTTTCAGAGGTCCCTCTGGTTATTTTCTTACCTGTATAATTTATAACCTTATATTGAACACTGCAATATAAATGTCATTTGTATTCACATAAAGTCTTGGTGGCTTTATTATCTTAAATGGTTTTCTTTCAGATGATACAAAGGACACAGATTCTTTATCAGATGAAGCTACACACAATAGCAATCAGAACAACAGCAATTGTTCTTCTCCATCTCGAATGTCTGATTCGGTGTCTCTTAATACTGATGGTAGCCAAGACACCTCACTCTGCTCTCCAGGGAAAGAAACTCATATTGGTATTAATTCCAAAATCAGGTTGGTGATCATCTTACAAAATTATTTATTTGTAATAAATAGAAACAGTAAGGCAACTGTAGCACAGACACTTAGGAAAATCATTAGATTTAGTTTCTCTTTTACTCCCATATTTTATGCAGATTTGTCTGCTTTATACAATTTTCTTTTATTTGAATTTAATAATAGCAACTGAGTTACTAGGGCTAATGTAATGTTTCAGAATTACCTCTAAAACTGTCCTTCCTTTTTACTCAACTATTAGAGATATTGGAGCCCTGGTGTGGCATTATAGGATAAGCACTGGACCACAAGGTCGGTTTGAACCACAAGATTGGCAGTTCAGACTCACCGGTCGCTCTTTACAAACTCTACACAGGGTCGCTGTGAGTCTGAACTGATTCAATGGTACTTAACAACAACAATTCAAGATACTGGCTTTCTCAAGGTATACCTGCCCATCTTTCAGACATTTCCATTTTGGGCATAGTCATGAAAGGATACCACAGGAAAGGACACTTAAATCCGTTTTTCTTTATTGTTAGCCCTATTAGATTTTAAAGTCTCAGAAACCCTGTGCAGAGTCACTATGAGTTGGAACAAACTTGATGGCACTTAACAACAACAACATGCTATATATGTTTATTGTTAAGTGCTGTCGCATCAGTGCCGACTCTGAGCCACCCTAGATAAGGTTTCCAAGGAGCAGCTAGTGAGTTTGAACTGCCAACCGTGTCATTCTCGGTCCAGTGCTGATCCTGCAGTGCCACATAGTATCTATGAAATTTAAATATTTTGTTTCTATTTTTAAAGGTATATTTAAATGATAAATTTAAGTCACATGCTTCATAATATAATGCCTTTTATTTGTGACTTTATTTGGGCACTGTAGGGTAATGCCCTGGATCACAAGGTCAGTTTGAATCTCAAGGTTGGTGGTTCAAATGCACTAGCCACTCCTCAAAAACCCTATACAGGGCCGCTTATGAGTTGGAATCAACTTGATGACACTTAACAACAACAGCAATACCTACACATTACCTGATTAGTTAACTAATCTCACCCTTACTAATAAACTGGATTTTCTGTTGTTTTTCATAGAATTATTTTTATTTTAGGCAAGAAGATGAAAATTTTAATAGCCTTTTGCAAAATGGAGATATTATAAACAGTTCAACAGAGGAAAAATTCAAGTCTCATGATAAAAAAGATTTAAACATCCCTGAATATGATTTGAACATTGAAGAACGATTAGTTCTGATTGAGAAAGGTATTGACTCAACAGATACATCTGATGAATCTCACAAATTAGACCATATCAATATGAATCTTAATAGACTTATAACTAATGATACATTTCAGCCAGAAATAGTGGAAAGATCAAAGACACAGGATATAGTACTTGGAATGGACTTTTTAAGCATAAATGCTAAAGGAGAAGTTGAACACTTGGAATCCCTTAATAAGGTAAATGGACACTCTGAGGAAACTCCACAGTCTCCCAGGAGGACTGAGCCAATTGGCACTGATTCTTCTGTTGATGTGGGTATTTCCAAAAGCACTGAAGATCTCTCCCCACAGAGAAGTGCACCAATTGGGTCTGTTGTGAAATCTCACAGCATAACTAATATGGAGACTGGAAGACTAAAGATCTATGACATTCTTAGTGATAATGGACCTCAGCAGCATAGTGCAACAGTTAAAGTAACATCTGCCATTGACGGAAAAAATATCGTAAGAAGCAAATCAGCCACACTTTTGTATGATCAACCATTACAAGTATTTGCAGGTTCCTCCTCCTCTTCTGATTTGGTATCAGGTACCAAGGCGATTTACAAGTTTGATTCAAATCATAATCCTGAAGAGGCAAACATTACAAGAGGCCCCACAACATGTGGCCCACAATCTGTGACTCAAATGTATGGTCCTCCACAATATAATATCCAATACAGTAGTAATAGTAGTGCTACAGCTAAAGACACTTTGTGGCACTCCAAACAAAATCCCCAAATTGATCATGTCAATTCGCCTCCTCAGCGCCTTCCTAGATCAGAGAGCATAGAAAGTCACAATTATGTTAAACATTCTGCAAATCTGAATTTCTCTAATCATAATAATGTTCGAGCTAATACTTCATACCATTTACATCAGAGACTTGGCCCAGCAAGACATGGGGAAATGTGGGCTATCTCACCTAATGACCGACTGAATCCTGGAGTAACTCGGCCTACAATTCAGCGACAAAGTAGTGTGTCCTCAGCAGCCTCAGTAAATCTTGGTGATCCAGGTCCAACAAGGCGGGCCCAAATTCCTGAAGGAGATTATTTGTCATACAGGGAATTACATTCAGTGGGAAGAACTCCACCAATGTTGTCAGCATCTCAGAGACCTCTTTCTGCACGAACATACAGCATTGATGGCCCAAATGCACCAAGACCGCAGAGTGCTCGACCCTCTGTTACTGAAATACCAGAGAGAACTATGTCAGTTAGTGATTTCAATTATTCACGGACTAGTCCTTCAAAAAGACCAAATGCAAGGGTTGGTTCTGAGCATTCTTTATTAGATCCTCCTGGAAAAAGTAAAGTCCCTCATGACTGGCGAGAACAAGTACTCCGACACATCGAGGCCAAAAAGTTAGAAAAGGTAATTGAAAATGAGTTTTTATTCAGTTGTAAATTTATTTTTCTTAAATATACCTGGTATTCTTCATTTTTTACACAAGTTGTAAGAAGCTGTACTGAATCACTGATTATCTAGGAGCTTTTCCCTGCTACTAGGAATGGAGTTCCAAGTTTAGACTTGAGTAGGACTCAAAACAGTTGTGATGATAATATAAACTTCTTTCCTTTCTCTTATTCCCTGGTTAGATCTTAATGTAGCTCTCTTAAATTATGTTCACATGTTATAAAAAATACACGTCTATGTGAATGCATTTCCATTTAACCTTTTCTGACCTCTTGGTCGCCTTTATTAATTATGAATGAGTTTTAAAATGTTAAGAATAACAGTTTGCTGTATAGCTAACATAATAGCAAGAAATGTGTTGTAAATATAAATTTTCATCTCGGGTTTCCCCCCAGTCTACATTATATAAACTAACATCATCACTGACACAGATTGCTTCTGGCATGGCATTTACTTTTGACTTTTATTAGCTGCAGTTCTGTTACGTGTTTCTGTGGCTATGGTGTAGTTTGGAAATAGGTGGTAAAATAATTTATGCTTGTGTTTATAACTTTTATTTATAATTGTTTGTCCTTTTAACGGAGGTAAAAAGTTTTTAATTACCCTATGAAACCAATACTAGTGACATAGTTAAATTACCCAAGTGTGTAAGCCATCTTCTTTTTTAAAGATTTAGCTTCATTTATCACTCACTGGATTTTACCCAAACATAATCTTACCTTTAGCTCTTAAAAATAAAATGCATTCTTTATTAAAACTGAACATATGCAACTATAGTCATTATAAGATTCTTAAAACAAATTGATCAAAACTAAAGTCTAAAATATTAGTGTTGTTGTTAAGTGCCATTGAGTTGGTTCTGACTCAGAATGAGCCTGGATAGGGTTTCTGAGGAGAAGCTGATGAGTTTGAACCACCAACCTTGCAATTCAGTGCTTTTCCTACAGTGCCACACCAGAATTCCAAAATATTATTAATACATTATAGCAATTCAGTTGATAATAATTGTTAGCTCTTTTTTGATATTGTCTCTGATCTTTAGAATACTTGTTAGTCTATTGGTCTTAGCTACTTCTTTCTCATCTATCCATTTTGTTTCCACGTAACTCCACTTACTGTTGAAGCTAATTGAACTGTGCTTTTCTAAGAAATTTAGAAGTTTCTTAAGCAGGGAAGTAAAATAGCTGTGTTTTATAAATAAACTTCTGGTGACAGTGTGAACGGTTTAAGGAGGAAGAAACTGTAGTTAAGGAAATTGAACTATGAGGTTGTTTCAGTGATACAGATAAGAAATAATGTGAACTGTTTAAGTGCAGTTGAGGTAAAGGAGCAAATTCAGAAGACAGTTCTAAAAGAGACTCTTCAGGCATTGAGAAGGGTTAAAACTTGGAATCTTTACCTTCAGTTAAGTGGTTGTTAAGATGTGTTAACTATTTCTGGGCATAAAGGAGAGGAGTAGATTTGACAGAAAAAAACGGATTTGATTATCTTTATGTTTCATATAGTAGACATCTCATACAACTGTTCTTCTATTACTTTGCCATGTGCATGGACTTTAGTAAATGGCACATAGTAACGAACCACTCAGCTTTTTTGTTCATTCCATAAAATATATATTTAGAAATTGTCTAGGAGCGTGTATAGTTTCTTAGATCGAGCATAGTTTCTTGGAATGTCCATGACAGTGGTTTCTCTGTTGTGCCCACCTGTAATTTAAAGTTAAGAATTAGGTTAGTTAGAGGTCCTATGAGAACAAAACAGGGCAAACTGTGCAATAGCTGTATGAAGATAAAAGGAAGGTACTCTTTCACATGATATGCTTGCCAAAACATCCTCCTCCCAAGCTATTAATTTACTAGCTAGTACATTGTGGTGGTACATTCCAGGTAACTGGTTAGGAAGTATTTTCCAAGTAAACACTAACTATATGTTACTGGTACTGCAGCCCTGTCATAGTCCTTTCAAGATCTTTCATTCTCCTTGTGTTTCTTAAATGTGTGCTTCTTTCTTATCTTAAGTAGTGTGTACATATGAGCCAGCTTTTACATAGTGTTATTAAAAGTTTCGTTTTCAGATATATTGTACTACCAAAAAAAGATTCTTAGGTTTGATAAGCCATATATATATATATGGTTTTTTACTTGTGAATTGAGTAAAGGTTTACAGACAAGATTAGCAGTTTTATATTCAACAAATAATACATTTTGTTTCATCTCAATGATTGCGATCCCCTCCATGGAACAACAGTCATCTGCTTCCTCTCTGTGGCTCCTATTTCCAACCACTTTCCCATCCCTTCTAACCATTGTCCTCAGGTACATGTTGCCCCTTTGATTATAAATGATTGACTTCCATCATTCATAGCGAGCATATCTGACAAGTATTGTTGTTCCCCTATATACGTAACTACTGCTTGGCTGAGAGAGGGTGTGTTCCTTTCCAGACCTGAAGGGTGCTTGAGGGTCACAATCTCAGTTTCCACCAGTCTCTTTCTAATAAGCCCAGTCTATATATATATATAGACTTTGCAGTCTGACACATTAGTCCACAGTGCCACACCAGGACTCCCTGTATCTATATATGGATATGTATAATTTTGAGTTTTGATCCATACATTATGCCACTCTATCCAGGACCTTCCAGTGATCCCGTTCAGGTCACTTGGTATAGTGGTAGCTGGGCACCATCTAGTTCTTCTGGTCTCAGGGTCATGCAGACTGATGTTCACATGTTCCAGTAGTCCATTGGACAAATTGATTCCAAGCATCTTCAGTTCTTATCACTAATCTTTCTTCCCCACATGACAATACCATTAGCTACACATTAAACTGCTGCTCATGTGCTTTTAATAGCCCAGATGCTACTCACCAAAGTAGGATGTAGGAACATTGTCTCCGTGTACTATGTTGTGCCAATTGACCGTGTTGTCCCCTGAGACAACCTGTTGTCTCCAGGCTCAGCTACTTATTACCTTAAGGTGTTCAATAATACCTAGTTCTCATCATTTTGCCTGCTGTATGCACCACCACAGTCACAGTGGTGTTTGCAGGAAAGGTAAAAATATTCATGTACTAATTTCCTCTTTCACATGCTTGTATGTTTAATGTGTACAATGTATACATCCATATACACATCTATATACATACACATGCATACACACACATTCTACTTTTCTTCCCATAATCAGTCTGCCTGTGTCTCTGTCCATGTATCTACCTGCAGAGTATTTTTGTTCCAAGGTTGTATTGTTGTTAAGTGCCATCGAATGGGTTCCAACTCATAGTTTCCAAGGAGCAGTTGATGGGTTTGAACTGCTGACCTTCTGGTTCACAGTCCAGTGCTGATCTAAAGTGCGATAGCAGAAGTCCTAAGATTGTATATATAGCACTAGGTTGTATATATGGCACTATTTACCTCTATCCCCTTTAGCCTTTGTATATCCCCCTATATCTTCACCTGTATTCATCATACTCTGCCAACCTTCCTCTTCTTGTATATTGCCCTTCCCTTTCTTGTATGTTGTCCTCCCTGTCACCCAGGTTAACATGTCTGCCCTATAACCAGTGAACCACTCTCCCTTCCCTTCCACCCTGGCAACCATCAAAGAATGTTTCATTTTTCTCTTTCAAGCTCTTACATATTTGTGGGCTATAAAAATACATGTCTCACTCTTCCTCCCTTACCTATTCAGCCTGTGTCTCAATCCATGTATCTATGCCCAGAATACTGTTGTTCCAGGGTAGTGTATACATTACTATTTACCTCTATCGCCTTTAGCCCATGAATACCTCCCTGTGTCTTCAACTGTCTTCATTACTTTTCTGCCATCCTCCCTCTTTTTGTATATTGCCTTCCCCATCACCCAAGCTAACATGTGTCTAGCCAATGAATTATTCTCCCTTCCTTTCCATCCCTGGTAACTATTAAAGAAGGTTTCTTTTAGTCTGGACACTTTTTCTTAAGTTTTTACAATAATGGTCTCATACAATAATTGTCCTTTTGCTATTGACTTATTTCACTTAGCATAATGTCCTCCAGGTTCATCCAAGTTATGAAGTGTTTCACAGATTCATTATTATTCTTCAACATTGTGCGTATGTACCAGTTTCTTCACCCATTCTTCCATTGTTGCTCACTTAGCTGTCTCCATTTTTTTGCTGTTGTGAATAGTACTGCAATGAACATCAATGTGTAGATCTACTGGCTCCTAGTTTTTGGTCATATGCCAAGTAGAGGGATTGCTGGGCCATAAGGTATTTATATTTCCAACTTTCTGAGGAAGCACCATACCATTCTTCATAGTGGTTGAACCATTTTACAGTCCCTCCAGCAATGCAGGAGGATCCCAGTCTCTCCACACTCTCGCCAGCATTTGTTTTCTTTCTTTTTTTTTTTTTTTTTAACATCTCTGTTAATATTGGTGTGAGATGATATCTCATTGTTTTGATTTGCATCTCTCTAATGGCTATGGGTCGGAACCAACTCGACGGCACTTAACAACAACAACAACAAAATGGCTAATGATCATGAACATTTCTTCATATATTTGTTGGCTGTTTGGATGTCTTGTTCAGTGAAATTATACAAGAAGTCCTCAGAGCAGGAAGAGATCGAGGGCTTCAACACAGTTGGATTAGAGATTTTTTTTTGAGAAAAACTGATTTTAAAAATTGGGGCCAATTTTGGCTCCATACATTAAGCACTGGATTGTGAACCACAAGGTCAGGGTTTGAACCCACCAGCTGCTCTGCAGGAGAAAGATGAAGCTTTCTGCTCCTGCAAAGATTTAAAGCTTCGGAAAGCCTAAGCAGGGTTGCTATTACTCAGAACTGATTAGATAGCACTTAACAACAGTAAAATTTATTGGATACTGTACAGACGTTATCTCTTAATGTTCATAAGAATTCTATGAAGGATTTTGATATGACTATTGCATTTTATGGTAAGAATATTGAGGCTAGTTAAGCACTTGCCCAAGATGGCATACATTTCATGTGATGAAGAGGGAACAACTTTAAAAGCTATGCAAAACCATTTAGATTTATTGTAATGAACTGTTGTTGTTGTCAGTTCTAACACATAGTGACCGTGTATACCCTGTATAGGGTTTCCGAGGCTGTAAATTTTCACAGGAGCAGGAAGTCTCATATCTCTCCCTTGGAGCAGCTGGTGGACTTGAACTTATCCTGCAGCACCCCCAGTATTCCATGATGAACAGTGGAGCACCGTTTTCCCCCCCAAATGGGGATTGATGTAATAAAGAGATACTATGATATCTCCAGAAGAAAAGCTCAGGCCGAATTAATGAGGATTACTTTAGAAGACTATATTAACAGTAAAACAGCAAGATAATAGATACGTGTGCTAGGATTGTGGCAGGAGGCACAGTGGCTCCATACGATGAACCCTGGACTGAGAACCACAACAACAACAAGGATTGTGGCTGTAATGGAGATGAATCTGAAAAGCATTTTGAAGAAAACTATCTAGCTATTGGTGGTGATAGTGGTTAAGTGCCTTTGAATCGATTCTGACTCTTAGTGACCACATATAGAGTTTCCGAGGAGCAGCTAGTGGGTTTGATCTGTCAACCTTGTAGTTCGCAGTCCAGTGCTGATTCTAAAGTGTTACACCAGAAGTCCTATATAGGAATTGGAAAAGTAAACAATCTAAGCAGAAACTGAGTTTCAATTTCCACATTTTTTATGTTTTTAACAATGCTGCTCTCAGAAACCCTTTACAGGGTCACTTTGAGTCTGAACCGACTCAAGGGCACTTGACATCAACAACAACAGTAATTAAGAGAGTAGAATGCTTAAAAAGATGGATAGTGATTTGAAGTGTATTCAGTTTGATGTGATAGGAATGTGTGCAAATAAATGACGTAGAAGACGGAATGAAATTGGGCTAGTGATGCAAATTTGATATACAAACCATGCAAGTAGATGAATTTTCCTAGGCAGTACTTTTGTAGGGAAAGAACAGAATGTTTTTTCTTACTTGCTTCTTGTTCCCCAGTAATTTGAGCAGAGTACAGTAATGTGTATAGACTTAACATTTTTCCAACATCATCTACTCTCCCCCACTGTTAATTGTACTGGATATTTTGCCATTTTAAAGGTAGAATGGTTTGAATACTTAAATAATTATATTTAGATTTTACCTTTGTTCTTCCTTTAATCTAGACTAACAACAAAGCCCACTGCTTTTGAGTTGATTTGTACTCTTAGGGACACTATTGTAGGATTGTCAAGTCTTTTAATCTTTAAAGGAGCAGAAAGCCTCCTCTTTTCTCCCACTGAGCATGTGGTGAATTCTAACTGCTGGCCTTGCAGTTAGCAGCCCAACATGTGACCCACGAGGCCACCAGGGCTCCTGTTTCATCTAAATAGTTGTTCTCAAACCGCTCTGTATGTATTTTATAAAACAAAATCCTGTACAAATGGATTGCAACTTATGGTGACCCTATATAGGGTTTCCAAGACCGAAAATCTTTCCCAGAAAAGACAACTTCATCTTCTCCATGGAGTGGCTGGTAGGTTAGCATTCCAGTATGTATCCCACAACTCCACTTCTTGTTGTTAAGTGCCGTCAAGTTGGTTCCAACCCATAGCGACCCTGTAAAGGGTTTCCAAGGAGTAACTGGTGAGCTTGAACCACCTACCTTGTAGTTCAAACGGCTTTGCAGTCTGGCACATTAACCCACAGCACCACACCAGGACTCCCTAAATCCACTGCCATCAAGTTGATTGCTGGCATATGTCAACCTTATAGGACAGAGTAGAACTGCTCCATAGAGTGAAGTTATAGAAGTAAATTCCCTCATCTTTTTCCCACAGAGTACCTGGTAGATTCAAACCCATGACCTTTTAGTTAGCCAGCCCTGTGTTTAATCCACTATTCCACGAAGACGTCTCCCAGGGAATCTTAACTACTTTAACAGCAATGTAAAATGTAATGAAGACTCCAAACTTTAGAGCATTGGTTCAAACAGGGAGAGGGTGACAGAGGGTCACTGTATACCACCACCACTCCTCTACCTCCCCCAAGAATCAGAATTCTAATGACAGAGTAGACATATGAATTAAATCCCCCAGGGATTTGTAAGTCTGCAAATCAAAAGTTGCTAGTTTGCTCAGCTGGGAGTTTAATAATGATATTAAGTGCCATCGAGTTGGTTCCGACTCGAAGTGACCCCGTGTAGGGTTTCCGAGGAGCAGCTGGTGGGTTTTGCACTGCCAACCTCATGGTTCAAAGTCCAGTGCTGACCCTACAGCACCACACCAGGAGTCGATGGGAGTTTAGTAATAGTACAGAGTAATGCAGAAAGAGATAAGTAATTTTCCTCAACAAACTGTACCTGAAGCCCAAAAATATAAAATTGGTGTTGTTGTTGTTAGGTGCCATCGAGTCAGTACCAAGTCATAGTGACCCTCTGTACAACAGAATGAAACACTACCCAATCCTGAGCCAACCTCACAATTGTTGCCACGCTTGAGTCCATTGATGCTACCATTTTGCCAATCCATCTTGCTGGGGATCTTCCTCTTTTTCTCTGACCTTACCAAACATGATATACTTCTCCGGTGCCTGGTCCCTCCTGACAATATGTCCGAAGTATGAGAGACGAAGTTTGGCCATCCTGGCCTCCAAGGAGCACGCACTCTGGCTTCACTTCTTCCAACACAGATCTGTTGGTTCTTTTGGCAGCCCATGGCATTTTCAGTATTCTCCTCCAACACCGTAGCTCAAAAGCATCAATTCTTCTATAGTTTTCCTTATTCACTGTCCAGCTTTCACATGCATATGAGGTTACTGAAAATACCATGGCTGGGGTCAGGTGTACCTTAGTCCTCAAGGTGGCATCTTTGCTCTTCAACACTTTAAAAAGGTCTTGTGCAGCAGATTTGCCTAATGCAATACGTCGTTTGATTTCTTGACTGCTGCTTCTGTGAGTGTTGATAGTTGATCCAAGAAGAATGAAGTCCTTGACAACTTCAATCTTTTCTCCATTGATAAGAATGTTGTTTATTGGTCCAGTGGTGAGGATTTTTGTTTTCTATACATTGAGATGCAATCCATACCGAAGGCTGTGGTCTTTGATATTCATCAGTAAATATTTTAAGTCCTCTTCACTTTCAGCAAGCAAGGTTGTATCATCTGCATATCGCAGGTTGTTAATGAGTCCTCCTCCAATCCTGATGCCTCGTTTTTCTTTATAGAACCCAGCTTCTCATATTATTTTCTCAGCATACAGGTTGAAGAAGACGGATGAAAGAATACAACCCTGTCGCACACCTTTCCTAATTTAAAACCATTCAGTGTTTCCATGTTCTGTTCGAACAAACATATAAAATAGATACCTTAAAATCTTAAAACTTCTTATTTAAACTAATTGACAAACTTTGAAAAGGAATTTAAATTTTGTACTTCAAAGTTGAATTAATACTAATGTCCAGCTATTGCTTCTATTCCTTATTATATAAAAATTCAGATAAGATACACTTCAAACCATAAGATGATTACCATAATATGATCATTTTTCTTGTCCATTTGTTGTTATATAACTATTGCTTATAATCAGTGACATTGCCCTGGACATTTTCCCAGCATTTTATTGTGGTCTGCACATGTTCTGACAGGGTACACTTTTATGTGGGTGTATATGCACAGACCTGAATTCAAAACCAAACTTGTGCAGAAGTTCAGCTTTCTTAGTGAAATATTTACAAGAAGCTTATCTATGATCAGGCTTCAACAAAAATATCATCGACAATGGAACTCAAAGATAATGGAGTTCTTCTGTTTACTTTGTGAAGTCTCCTGCATATATTCAGAGATGACAGAAAAGCTTTGTTCGAAGATCTAATCAGTCATTGAGTTGGTTTGACTCATGCTAATCCCAAGTGTGTCAGAGTAGAACTGTGATCCATGGGATTTTCAATGGCTGAGTTTTCAGAAAATGCTGTTCTTGCCTAGAAGCTTAAGTTTTCTAGATTCTTCTAAATCTACAAGATATCTAAAAGCACATGTGATAATTTTATAGATCCTTTTCTTTCTGGAATCCCACGTTAATGTTTCGTGGGTATTAGAGATCAACTTGAAAATCTTGAAATGGTAAATTTTTCCCAAGTATAAATTTTCCTTAAGAACACATGCTTGTTTTGTAGCATTCCTACATTTTAAAATAACAAGACATGCCCAAAGTGTGGTCTTCCCTAGTTTGACTATCAAGGCTTCAGTACACAGAGTACACTTTTTGTATGACTTTTTATAGATACACTTATATCTTCTGGGTATAACATCAATTCCAGTTTTCTGATTAATTTCTAATAAGATGTGATAAGAATTAAGGAAATAGCATCTTAAATGCTAAGTACGAAACATAAAGCTTTATGTTTGTATTTTCTTCCTTGATGTCCAAACATGTGAATGATAGTTTTTACTTGTAACCTGTGTATATGTATATGTTGTCATGTAAGTATATATGGTTTGTTGTTGTTGTT
>NW_006408675.1:7257389-7270467 GCF_000296735.1 Chrysochloris asiatica | reverse complement strand
CCCCACCTTTTTTTTTCTTTCTTTTTTTTTTTTTAATACAACTCTAGTTTTGCTCTATTTTGTTCTGTCGTAGGAACAGTCTCCTGAATTCTCCTTTCTCTGGTTGGGCCTCAGCTAGTCTTGCCCTACCGTCTGTCACCTACCACCACTTGGCTTCTATGCTATGTTAAGGTGGTAGCAGCCATTTGAAATTTAATAATTTGAAAGAGATTTCAAGTAAAGACCACTGATTTCACTTAACTCAGAATTCATCTTTGCCTTTCATTGACATTTGGAACAATGATTGTTTACCCCAGATTCTTTTACAGTCACCTTTTTTGCTGGCTTTTCTTAAACTCATAGTCGTTGATCACATTCAGTGTTACTTAATTCATTAAATGTTTGTTCTTTGAAAGAGTAGATAAACATAATTGTACATCCAGGCTAAAGTTTAAATTTCAAGGTATGAATTTAAGTTGATTTATATGTATTCTGAATGAACATCTCAATAAAAGAGAAGGAAAGTAAATTATGCAATGCAGAAATAATACAAAATTATGTCAAACCACATTTTAAAATGCTAAGCCATGGTTTGAACTAGCAACTAACTAAATCAGGCAAATCTGTTATAAATAGATATTTATATGTATCACGAGGAATGATTCCAGCATGGTTTTCAATATGATTTCACCTGCTTTTCTATTTGCTTAAATATATACTATTTTGAGAGTAACAATAGTACTATTACTACAATCTGTTTAGCTTTTTAAATATTTATCGAGTCTTTAGAACTGAATTATAATTTTAAAAATATACATGTTTTATCTCCCAGCATCTTATTATCTTGAATATAATAAAAATTATTCAGGATAATGAGATGTTGAGTCTATTTTTCCTCAACACTATCACTGAGGTAAATAAAGATATCAGTAGGAGTATTTTACTTTTTAAGTCATTATATTCTTAAAATATAGCAAATTGATTTTAGAAGCTTTTCATCAGACCTGTACTCTACAAAGTACAATGATAGTATTAAGTTAAAGTAAATGTAAACCATAAACTAATCGATGCTGTTCATCATTTTAAAAAAATCTTGTGCTGTATAATGTGCTGTTTTAAGAAAAGTCATTAACTTTTAGCCAAAAAAACTTTGTCATGCTCAATAGGGAATGTATTTCAGCTGTACTTAAAATTTGAGGCTATTATTGTCTAAAAGAGTTAAAAGCTAGATATTATATAAATAAAACTAATAAGACAAAAAACAACATGTGGAAGAATGTGTGTATTATAAAGAAATAGGTTAACATTATAAACTTTCCACACATTATAAAAACATTTGACTTTGTAGCTTTTAAAGAAGGCTCAAAGTACTAACTAATACTGATGACAGCGATGATGGTTATATTTGATTTGGTTCTTCATCTTTCTGCTGTCCAGCAGTATTTTTTTCCTCACGTTCTCTCAAGTGTCATCATCATTTTGATTTCTCATCTTAAAGAGCATTATTTGTTTACTTTTTATTTCCCCCTCATTTGAAGACTCCCCAGACATCCAGTCCAGGAGATCCTTGTCAAGATGATGTATTCATTTCAGGACAGCATAACTACTCGTCTGCTACACTTAGTCACAAAGATGTTCCACCAGACAGCCTGATGAAAGTAGGTGCTCAGGAAATAAATGATGCCATATCTGTAAGATTATTATCTTGTGTGGTTTTGGATAGGTAACATCCCATACACTGTAACATTGAAAATCGCTTTTTTGAGGGTTTTTTCTTCCCTGATTAGTAAGAACTTTTTAAGTAGCATAGAACATGAATAGGGCCTCTGTTTTTCTCAGTTTACTCCATGATTTTCCACACTGGAGAATCACTTTATTGGTATATTTGGAGTTATTTAGCACAGCCCACTTATTTAAATAGGGCTTTTTGGCATTTCTGACAGTAATGTCATTGACGATTTTCAAGTGAGTCTGTCTTAAAGTCTTTGTTCTAGAGGATTGTTATTAAAACAGAAACCCATTGCCATCAGTTTGCTGTGACTCATAGCAACCCTCTAGGACCAACTAGAACTGCGCCATATACAAGGCTCTAAATGTTTACAGAAAGGAGCTCTGGTAGCGTAATGGCTACGAATCGGGCTGCAGGCTACAAGGTTAGCAGTTCGAAACTACTAGCTTTCCATGGGAGAAAGATGAGGCTTTCTGCTCCCGTAAAGATTTACAGCCTTGGAAACCCTGTACAGGGTTGCTATGAGTCGGAACCGACTCCACGGCACATAACAACAACAACAAATGTTTACGGAAGACTCATCTTTCTCCCGTGTACCTATGGTGGATAGGAGCCACCAACCGCTTTTGTTTTTTGTTAACAGCTGCATGCTTAACCACTGCACCACCAGAGTTCCTTTACTGTTATTAAAAGCATTTAAAAATACCTCAAATGTAATTTTAAGTTACCTTGAAAGACTTTTGTTTATTGTAAAATAGGTGATGGATGCATTCTTAGAGAGAGAGTTTTGTCTGTCACCAATACCAAATTGAAAACTTTTATCATCCTTCTTCAGCTATTTCTCCTATTTTTTTCAAAATAATTCCATGTCCCAAGTATAGCCAGATAAAACTTTTACATTATTTTTGATAGTACGCCCTTACCCATCTAATTTATGAATTTGTACATATCTATTTTACCCTTTTTTCCTTTTTATTTTAATCAAACTATATCATCCTTTCCCCTCTCCCCATTTAGTATACATTTAATAATGTATTGAGTTTGTTTTATGCTGTTTATTTTCCTGAGCCATCAGCTAATCATAACCTCTGTGTATATTAAACATTGGTATGGAATGTCATACAAAGCTAGATGTCCATGTAGCAGAGAGTCTTAGGAATAAATAGGTTAGAGTAATCATTGACTAGAGAAGTCTTTTCAGGAAAAAGGTATTGAATCTGCATATAGGAATATAGTGTATAAACATGAAGAGAAACAAAATGTTGCATAGTAATAAAGTTAACAGTTGTTGTGTTGTTAAGCGCCAGTAAGTCAGTTCTGACTCATAATGACCCTGTCTAGGGTTTCCGAAGAGCAGCTGGTGGGTTTGAACTGCAGACCTTGTGGTTCAGAGTCAAGTCCTGATCCTACAGTGCCACACCAGATATCCAGGAGTCCATTGTTGTTGTTAAGTGCCATCGAGTTAGTTCTATACACCCTGCAGACTGTTTCTGAGGAGCATTTGGTAGATTTGAACTGCCAACCTTGTGGTTCTCAGTCTGGTGTTTATCTTACAGTGCCACACCAAGACTCCTAGCAGATAAATCAATTTAAATCTATAGTTGTCAAGTTTTTTCCCCAAAGATTTACAGAGCTAACAGTACCTCATTCTCCCACATAAGATTTAATACAGAGTAAAAACACATGTATGTTTCCAGTCTTCAGAATTCACTAAATTCTTAAATGTAATACAATATGCTGCGGTTATTACTTATAGTGACCCTGTATAAGGTTTCTGAGGAGCAGCTGGTAGGTTTTAACTACTCACCTTATAGTCCAGTGTCTATTCTGCAGCACCAAACCAGTACTCCATAATACAATATTCACTCAAAGTGAAAGAGAGTCTTTTTGTTGTTGTGTTTCATACAAAATCATTTCCCCGAAAGCTGGTTCCTTTGTATCCTTCAACAAGATTCATATAAGAATTCTGAAATGGATGCTATAATTTTTCTGCTTTTTCTAGATTTTGATAATTTTAGCTAAATAGCTCAAATATTTATCACAATATTTCTCAAATTTCAGTATGAATAAGGTCATCTTTTTACAAACTGTCAATGGAAATCAACTTATATGCAAATATGACTATAACCTTTATTTTATTTAGATAGGTTCTTCACACAAAAATAGTAGGCTACTTAACACAGTCCCAAAAAGTGATGGTAAGTTTAAACCTCAGGCGCAGTCTCTAAAAACCAGAGGTTTTACAACTCAGATGTTGCTTAACAACCAAATAATCTCTAGGTTTTTAGCTTGTGAAACTAACATAAGATGTCAGAGTTAAAGTTTATGGTTAATAATCTATGAAATTAATGTTTAGAGAATTTAAAAATTGTTAACCCACAAATGAGGAGCATTCAAAAGGCTTGTGAAAAAATTCTATTATCTTTTAATTCCGTTTTTTCAAAAGGATTTTGATGCCCCTTTTGTAAGGAATAAATCAGTTTATGGCTATATAGTTAGCTGAATTGACTTATTCTACAAAAAAAGGATAAAATGTAGAGAAATACACTCATTAGATTGGAAAAAGGAGTCCTGGTATGGCACTGTAGAATCAACACTGGACTTTGAACCACCAGCTGCTCCTTGGAAACCCTATACAGGGTCGCTATGAGTCAGAACCAACTCAACAGCACTTAACAACAAGATTAGAAAAAAAAAATTGTAAGAAAAAATTAGTTACTTGTGTGTGTGTGTTTGTGTTTAATTAGAGATTGGGAAAAGATGCCCTTCTAATCGAACTTCTTTATAATTCTAGCATACTGGCATAAAACGTTTTCCATTTTAATTAGTGTAAGAAAGATAGGTACATTTATTTATAACAAAATAAATCACTTAAAATGCACATGTGATTTACTTTTATCTGCCAGCTTGAAAGAGTCAGTCTAATAGCATGGAAATTTATAAGTAAAATAGTAATAGCTTTTCTCTGTTTTAGAAAAGAAAAGTTTAATTTTCAAAGTTGAAAAGATAGTGTAAGTTGAATGGTACTGTGTGATTAAGAACGCTAAATAAACTCTAGTGCTTTTGCAATGCTGAAAGGAGAAAATCCAAATACTTGTAATAAGAACATTATTACTGGTCGTTTTAAGACACTTCATGTTTTTCTTAGATGCCTTTGAGTAATGGACAGATGAGCCAGCCTCTCAGGCCTCAGGCAAATTATAGTCAAATACATCACCCCCCTCCTCAGGCATCTGTGGCAAGGCATCCCTCTAGAGAACAACTAATTGACTACTTGATGCTGAAAGTGGCCCACCAGCCTCCATATACACAGCCTCTTTGTTCTCCTAGACAAGGCCATGAACTGGCAAAGCAAGAGGTAAGAATAATCAAGAATATTTGAAATAGAAAACCTAAGTTTTTAATAGGTTATTTAATTATGGCAATAAATCCATATAGAATTTTAACTAACATATTTTTACCATTTAAATTTTTTGTTTTGTTTTCTGGTAAGTTTATCAGATACTAAACTTTGTAGTTTAACGTGGCTCTGTTATCCCCTTTTTTTCAGTTTCCTCACATAGGATATAATATTTTGGGAATGACTTTTTTTCCTAATACAGTTTCTCAGTTTACTTCCCTTCTTCCCAAATGTAAATAGTAGACTATCGTACTTAAATGGTACATTATGGTTTGCTATTATTTGTGTCTTAAACTCTGGACTCCTCATTCTTTGAACTTTGGTTGTAATCTCCAAAACTACTTAGGGAATTAAATCTTTCAAAATACTCAAAAGGCCATTAATCTTGCATTCATATATTTGCTAGATTTCTGTTCGTTTCTAAATCTGTATTAAAATCTTAAGTAGAAACAAAATGCTTTATTTGTTTTGATTGAGTCTTTAGGGAAAGGGAAAGTTTTGTAACAAAGTTTTCGGCTCTTATATTATCATAGCCATGTTATAAAAACTATATCAGATTTTTAAATCCCAATTCCTTTGAAGAATATAATCAGATTCAGGAAATAAACCACTTAGCACTCTCAAATTTCTAAATAGCAAACCAGTTAACAGAGGTACTGTGTAATTTTGTAATTTAGATGTTTCACAAATGGAAATTAATAATGTGCATATTTTGTGTTTCTACTTATCAAAAATCTGTGTCTGAAAAGTATATAATTGGTTCAACTTTAACAAGCAATAAAGTTAGGAACTATGCTTTATAATCCCAGCTGTGCCTTTAACGCACTAACTCATTAAAATCATATTCCATATTATTTCACTTCATCTGCCCAAATATTTATTTTAGAAGAGTATTTATATATTTTTATTTGCTTAGACTTTATTCACCAGTATCTTAAGTATGAATATTGATGAATATTGGTTTTTGAAAACATGATAGTAGTTTAATTTAGTTTTATGTTCTTGTTAACTCAGATTCGAGTAAGGGTTGAAAAGGATCCAGAACTTGGATTTAGCATATCTGGAGGAGTTGGGGGTAGAGGAAATCCATTCAGACCCGATGATGATGTGAGTTTTATTTATTTATCCTTGAAATAGCCATAAAGTTGTATTTACTAATTTAATACTTTTTTTATACTTAAGTAACAAAAGCATAGATTACTTACATAAATTTAGATAGACAGCAACCACCTCTTTTATTTCCCTCTCTATTGCTTAGCTTATTATTTTGAACTTTGATCAGAACAAGTTAATTGTTTGAAGAAAAAAAAGATATTTAACCCCAAACTTTTCATTTTCATTCTGTTATTATGTGATTTCAGTTTTCTTACTGCTTCTTCACACATCTATCTGTACAAGTAAATCCATCACTTTAACAGAAGTCACTATACAGGCAGTCCCCTGGATATAAAGATAATTACCTAACTGTGTCTTTACGTTGAATTTGTAGGTAATTTGGAACAGTTGCATTCATTTAGTTCTTATTTAGTGTTACGTTAATGCAAGAAAAGGCTCACAGCTTATTCAATGATCTTTAAAGTTGCACATGCAGCAAATGAAGGTGATTGTGATCAAGAATTTGTTGTGAGTAGGGGTTGGTTCAATCATTTTTAAATAAGGGCAAATTTACCTATAGTAAAGGGCAAGTTGAAGTCATTTAAGTTGGCGATTTGTTTGTAACCTAGAGACTGCCTATACTAAAATCAGAATTATCAAAGATAAAATTAATTGTGTGTTGACACAGTAATATTCCGAGAACAAGGAAGAAAACATGCCACAATTCAAATATTTGCGTAGTGCAAAAGAAACATTGCTCCATAATACTCTGCTACTTACCTTTAGTGTTGTAAAAGATATAAATTTTAATACTCTGTTACTTATCTTTTATGTTGCTCTTACAGGGTATATTTGTAACAAGGGTTCAGCCTGAAGGACCAGCATCAAAATTACTGCAACCAGGTGATAAAATTATTCAGGTAATTAATTAAATCTTTTTTAAAATATTTCAATTCTGCACTTTATAAAGTCTGCCTCCTCATTGAAAATTGCTTATTAAATGCTGGAACTGAAAATAAGCATTTTATGTACTGTATCTTTAAACAGAAAATGAAAATAGTGGCATTTCTTATACCCTCTAGTTCTTTAACTGAATGCTTTCATAGTCTAAAACTTTCCCATCAGTATCTTGAAAAATCATGCCATTTTATTTAAGTTTGACTATGTTAATTTATTTAGATTTAGATAATCAGAGCACTATTCTTGGGCAAGCTATTATCATCTTAGAAAGAAAAAATTTCGTAGTCTGAGAAACCCTTCTTATTTTCCATACCCTTTTCCTTTCCTCTGTTCCTTCAACTACCTATTTTACCTAAAAAGTGTAGCTCAAACCTAAAAATGACAGAGGCATTAGAGTTTAGTAGCTAAAGTCAAAAGACTCTGAAGCCAGGCTGTGGTTGTTATGTGCCGTGGAGTTGGTTCTGACTCACAGCGACCCTGTACAGGGTTTCTGATGCTGTAAATCTTTACGGGAGCAGAAAGCCTCATCTTTCTCCTGCAGAACGGCTGGTAGTTTCAAACTGCTGACCCTGAGATTAGCAGCCTGATTCGTAACCCTATGTGACCAGAGCTCCTTGACTGCTTAAGTTTAAATCTTGCCTGCAACACTTAAAAAGAGTGTGTAAGAGAGGGAGAGAGTGAATGTGTATATGTCTGATTGGGGGAGTAGGGGGCTGGAGAGAGGAGGGAAACAGAAGGAGGGAGGGGGAAATATGTATGCACAGCAAGTGTGATAACATCTCAATAATTACTGCATGCATACAATTCAGAGACATTGGTTACATTCTTCAGTGTCACCTTTCTTGCTGTCTCCCCATATCGATCATTTCACCATCATTGATTTACACCACCTGGTAGACCACTTATCTGTTTTAAAGTACATTTGTCAATTCCATTTTATATATAGATAGTTCTTTAAAAAAGTGTAATACTCAAAGTGAGCATTCTTAACTAATTTGCTAAACTGTTATTTAATTTGAAGATGACTTCAGAAATAGTTTAATTCAATGTTCAAAAATTTTTCAGGGCAACAGATTTAGGGATTCATCTAGCCTCAGTGAGTCTAGCAAGTGAATTTCTGAATTTCTGTTCGACATCTATAAAGTCTTTGATTTAAGTATTCCATAATGGTAACCAGGCACCATTCAGTTCTTCTGGTCTCACAGCAAAGGAAGCAGTAGTTCACGGAGGCAATTAGACTTGCCGTCCAGTATTTTCTCTGATTCCTGGATCTCCTTCCTCTTCTGCTCAGAGCATATAGAAACCTACGTTGGATGGGTGCTAAGCTCTTAAGACCCCAGGAACTACTGTGTTAGGCTAACTAACACCTGCACACCCAGAGAGAGCACACCAAGTCTGACACTAAGCAAGTAGCTCCTGACACTTTAAAATTTTACTTTAAAATTTTGAAAATTCAACACGGGACTTTCGAGACCTTAAGAGATTTTATTTCCATAGGTATTGGATGGGACTCAGAAGTATACGTGTTGTTTTAAGTTGCCAAAAGAGATTCCTGTTTTCTGCCAGGTTTAGGATCTACCTGACAGAAATTCAAGTGCACAGAAATAAGTATCACGAATATTTTTCCTAATATGTTTTTTCTTTCTTGTAGGCGAATGGCTACAGTTTTATCAATATTGAACATGGACAAGCAGTGTCCTTGCTAAAAACTTTCCAGAACACAGTAGAACTCTTCATTGTACGAGAGGTTTCCTCATAAGCACTGTGGCCAAAACCAGGGGACGACAGCAAGATTCATTGGAAGATACTTGCAGGGGAAATAAATATTTTGATTATTTTTATATATAAAGAACTGAAAAAACTATGTTCAAATTTGTACATTAATGGAATAATGGAACTTGTGGTTAGAGGGAAAGAACCACTGTACAGAATATAGAGGGGATTGTTTCATTCACGCCATAAAGCTTCTGGTTAGGTTTTTAAACATAGCAATCAAGGCTACAAAAACAAGCCCGTGTTGTTTTTGTATAGATTGTAGGTTTATTTTTGGATTCCGTATACATAACTGAACTCTGTACAAGGCTAGAGTTAGCCTTGACTGTAGTCCCGAGACAGATGGCAAAGTGATCTATCTCATAGCTTTTATGCCCTTATTTTTATTCAACTGGTATGAATATTTTTCTGCAGAACCTTTTTTTTTTTTTTTTTTCAATGTGGGCAAGAGATTTGAAGTGTTGGCTTTTGCTATGTGTGCATTGAATTGAAGAATGAGTCGGTGAAGGTGGTGCTGGTGGGTTCACTTTCCAAGGCCAGATTCAAACATTATTTCCTATAAAAATCTGGAAGTAAAGAATGAAAAGAACAGCTATCTGTTGATGTGTTTTTATTAATAGAATAATGCAATAAAAATGTTATGTGTTTTTAAAGAAAAAAAAAGACGATAATTGCATTTTATGAGCTCTACAGGATCTGTTTTTGTCTTAGCCATTGATTATACGTTTGTTACTTGTGATTCAATTTTTAATTTTTTAGTCACAGGAAATTTTTAACTGTGCTGTGGATGCATGTCGCCATGCATTTTCTGTGCAATGGAGATCCCATGATTTTTTGCAAATGGTGGTCACTTGCCATCTGTTTTTGAATTAGTACTCTGTTTTGATGTGATTTATACTTTTATTTTAAGCATCAAATGAAACTAAAATGGCCAGTTTTAAGATTGTGTTGCCTGTAGCACAAAATGTAAGAAGGGTTAGGAAAGCCTCTTGATTTTATTTGGCCTTGCATTGCCTTGGTAAAGTAACAGGAAACAGTACGCATGGAGCTAGGAAACCAAAGCAAGTCTGTGAAATTGGCACAGTGATAGAGAAGTGCTATGGAGAGCTATAGAGCAAAGGGAGAGGTTCTTGAGGCCTACCAGTCTGTAAAGGTGTTCAAATAAAGGGCTCTTCCTACAGGGAACATGAAATGTGAACTCGACACTTCAGAGTCATTAAAGGGTTTCTAAGTCTTTTGGTGTAGTAGTGTTTTACCACCAACTGCCTTTGTTCCTAGATACTATAACTGATATTTGATAATAAGTTTATTAATCTTGTTTATCCAAATCATTAATTTTACTTGTTTTGTTCTGTCTCTGTAATCAAATAAAATTTGAGTAACATGCAATGGTAAGAATTAATGCATGGTTATTTGGACCAGAAAAAGTGCCATAGAAGACCAATAACTGTAGTCGGGGCTAGTCTGGAGCCTTTCATTAGAGCAATATTTGGTTGTTGCAACTCATTTTTAATGAAAGAAATATAATTTGGGGATTTTTAAACTGTCGTGCTTTGTTCTTCAGCCTGGATTTAATTAAAAAAAAATTTTTATAGGACTAGCAAAAATACCAACCTACATTATTTTTGCAAAAGTGAGTTGGACTCGTTCCTTTCTTGCTACTCAGAGTAAATAGGCAGTACTTTTAAAACATGTGAACTCAAATATTGCACTTCCTTTGAGATGTTATCAATTGCTTGTTGTATGTACTGTATAATTTTAATAATTTTGATTGAAACCCTTTAACAACTCTTTGTAAATTTTACTCATTTTAGTTGATTTTCAGTACTATTTACATAGGAATTGATTTTTATTGATATAGTAGAAGAAATGTGCTGTATTTTGATAAAATTCACTTACTGTATGTGTGTTGTAATCTCTAAAGAAAAGAATGACAGCTTTTATAGGACAAAGCCTCAGTGTACCTTTTATTCTTGGTTTATTTAAAACTATTATTGTATACTACTGACATCCTTTTACTGTTTTTGACCAATTTTTCATAATCCCATTTGCCTTTGATAAGGAAATGCATAAAATAGGTGTTATTTCAAAGTTTTCAACCACTCAGTAAGATATACAAACTAAAATTTTAGAAAAGGAAATAAATCCCAAAGAACAATTTTTTTGTACTGACTTAACCTTATGTTAATGGTCTGTATGGTATATTGAAGTATTATAAAAGCAATACTACATACACTAGTATTTTACTCTGCTCCAGTTTTTTTTAAAAAGTTCAATGTTTTTACATCTCACAAAATTGAATGTGCTTATTATCAACATATACAATGAAAAACTAGTAGCAAAAAAGGTTTCCCATTTAAAATAATTGCCTAAATTTTCTTCCAAACTATTAGATAAAATTTAAAAAAAAATTTTTTTTTTGCTAAAAAGGAAGAACTCAATAGAATGTTTTGTTATAATAATAAAGAAATAGGGTAATAATTTAAATATTTTAAGAATACAAAAAAGCCTTTAGTATATTTACTAGCAAATAGCTTGTACGGAGTCTTGGTGTGGCACAGTAGGATTATGCACTGGGCCACAAGGTCGGTTTGAACTGCAAGGTTGGAAGTTCAAACTCACCAGCTGCTACTTTGAAACCATATACAAGGTTGCAGTGCGTCGGAACATGTGATGGCACTTAACAACATCAGTTTGTATTAGGAGTCCTGGTGTGGCACTTGTAGGATAAACATTGAACTGCAATTGTTGGTTTGAACCGTAAGGTCGGCAGTTCAAGTCCACCAGCCACTCCTTGGAATCCCTATGCAGGTTCACTATGAGTTGGAATTAACTCGGCACTTAGCAACAGGAGCAACAATTTGTATTAAGGCCCATGTCAGTAATTGACTTCTAATAAGTTCTATAGAGTAAATCCTCAAAGTCAGACCTGTCTTATTTTCACTAACTACATTTAAAATTTCTTACCCTAAAGTTATATAATATCCATTAATGAGTCATCCATTCATATGGATCAGTGAAATTCTAAAATTCCCCACCTATTTATTCTGTTAATATATATCTGAAATCTTTGGATTGGACTTGAAAATTTATATATACTGAAAAAAAAATCAAATACAAATATAGACATAAACAGATTGAAACATTTTAGTATTGATTTGTTGTACTAAAAGCAACAAGTCCCAATTAGCAGCTATATAATAGTTTACCAATCAGCATTTATTCAGCATTAAAAATTTTTGTATATATACACATATATCTAGATTGTTTGAGGTAACACATGGTCTGAGAATAGATAATAAACTAATGCTGTTTAAAGTTGTGTGGTTTATTTATGAATTTTAGGTATAGAGGAATTCTCATAAGAGAGAAGGATATGCAACTTTTAAATTTCACTGTTAAAATCACTTAGATTTTGGGTAAAGGGTCCCCAGTGATTCAAAGGAAAGGTTAGCAGTTCAAACCTACCAAGTCCTCTGCTGGAAAAACATCTAGTACTCTGCTTCCTTAGAGATTATAGACTAGAAAACATTGTGGGGCAGTTCTACTCTGTCTCATGAATTTGCTATGAGTTAACTCAACAGCCTTTGTTTAAGATTGTTGGAAAAGAGGCTAGAAAAGAATCCTGCTATTATAAATGTCCTTTTCAAATATAATAACTAGAGGCAGTTTTGATCTCCCATTGGACTGTATGTGGGGTCCATCCTGCATCTCAATACAAGGAGATTTCAAAAAGTTCATGGAAAAGTTGAATTAAAATAGAATGGAATTTTTTTCAGGGACTGTTGGAAGTCCTCTTATTTAGTACAGCTAATTTCAATACGAAACATGAGATTACTAGTAAAAGCAGTAATGTTAGCTATAAAAATTAAGCTGTTCTCCCCTTGGGATTCAATTATGCCCACCTCCCTGAAACCTTACCAATTTAATTGGTACATACTTCAGAAGGATATTTTTCATATGTCCTAACTCAGTTTTGTTTTTTAATGTTTTATTGTGAATTATGTGATAGTTTACATGGGAGAACATTAGTTTTACATTCATTCTATCTTGTATCGTCTCATTGCCATGGTTACAATCCCCTCCATGCAATCCTTCCCCCGTACCCCCCAGGTCTTCAGCACACAGTCGCTCTCCCTCTC
>NW_006408675.1:7243577-7248512 GCF_000296735.1 Chrysochloris asiatica | reverse complement strand
CCTCTATCTCTGCGGCTCTGTCAGGCATCCGTGGCTGCTCTGATCCTTTCCCCGCTTGGCCCCACACAAAATGGCGGCTCCTGGAGCAGCTGAGCATTCAGAGCCAGGAAGCAATGGATTTCTTGCTTCTGCCACAAACCCCCAGCTGTAAGTCTTCCAACCTTCTAAATAGTCCTTTATATGTGGTTCAGAGTACTGGGACCATTCCCTGAGCCTTCTGGTCCTGTATTCTGTGTTCTCGGCAGAGCTCATCACTACACTTCCCGCTAACTCAGTGTCTTGACAGAAAACCTACAGCGAAATAAAATGAATACATTTGGAAGAAAAGTAACACTGAGATTATCACTAGCGTGAAGCATGGTTTTTAGGGTGGATGATAGTAATTATATCTTCGTGCAAAATGGAATCTAATTGACAAAATAATACCTTCCCAGAACAGATACTAAAACTTCTTTCCCGCCTCTTCTGGGGACACTTGTTATGTGTCGTGGAGTCGGTTCCGACTCATAGCAACCTTTTACAGGTTTTTCAAGGCTGTAAATCTTTATAGGAGTAGAAAGCCTCATCTTTCTCCTGCAGAATAGCTGGTGGTTTCGAAATGATGACCCTGAGGTTAGCAGCCCAAATCGTAACTGTAGAGACATTCAAAATGGCCCAGCATTTGACATATCATTGTAGGCTGTCCTGCAACAGCCGCTAACACGGCTAGGCTGTCCAGAGCCCCTGGTAATAGACTTGTGGTAAAGAAGGTTGGTAAAGCACCAAAATCTGCATGTGGTGTGTGCCTGGGTCCACTTTGAGGGGTGCATACTTCTGAGGTGTCAAAGACTAAAAAACATGTCAACAGGGCCTGCGGTGGCTCCAGGTGTGCTAAATGTTTCCATGACAGGATGACATATTCTTTGCTTGTTGAGGAGCACAAACTTGTTGTAAAGTTATGAAGGCACAAGCAGGGAGTCCAAAAGCTAAATGCATAAGGAAACTGTTTTGTTTCATTATGTATTTAGCTTCACTGCAACGTTCCTCAAAGAAGCATTGATTTTCCTAAAAAGAGGAATCCTTGACTTTCAGAAGTTTGTACACTGGAGCACCCTTACCAATGACAGATAAAAATAGTATGAAGATAGCAATGTTTTATTACTGTGGAAAATAAGATGGGTACAGAATTCTCAATGGCTGAAGAATTCTGCCTCGAAAGGTGGAGTTGCTTCAGAAATATCTCATAGCTGGATAAAGGGTCAAGAAGGGACTCCTGATGATGGTTCAAATGCTGTATCATAAGAAACTGGTCAAGTCAACATGATTACTACACTGGGCTGCAGAGATCTGGCTCAAAGTAGGACCAATAAGCATGGATGCTAAGATCAAGCATAGCACTTTTGAGCTAGCATGGCCTGCCTAGTTGAATGCCCTCCTCTTCCCCTGTTGTTACAGCATGTTGCTTGCTATTAAACAATGTTCTAAGTTCATAGTAAAATGAGAACAACAGTAGCTAACAAACTTGAAGAAAAGCAGCACTAGGAAGAGAATCCCAGGAGATAAATCCCAAAAGTAGATGTGGTCAAGGATTAAACCTATTCCCTCTACACTGGGTTGATAGGGTCAGGCAACTTGGACATTGGCTACCTAAAATGGGGGGCAGGGGAACTATAAAGGCATGAAGTGGCTGGCTTACAAGTTTTCAAGAGGGAGTTTAGTTTCAGAGTGTGCAGGGGAAGGTAGAATCCCCACTAAATAGTTTTCCTCTTGTCTAGACAGGTCTGGTGAAAGGAGATGGGGATGGGATTCATTGATTCAATAGTAAGTAGTTATCATACCTAATTGTGATTGTCACAACTGTAAAGGTAGAGGTTGTGTAACAAAAAAGGGGGAGTAGTTAATTTTTCATTCCAGAAACAGAGGACCCTAAGACCACCAAGAGAGAAGAGCATGAGCTGAACATGGGACCCTAACCAGAGAAGCAGCAACACCAGAGATGGCATGGAGATTGAACAGCTGAGGGCTTTAGACTCATGGAAAGAGAAAGGCTGTGTGCTGGCAGCCAGGAGACTGACTTCCAGAATATGCCCTGTGGCTGTTGAAACGATTATATATCACTATGTGGGTTTTTTTTTTAATGTTTTTGTTTTTGTACATCAAAAAAAAGTAGATGTGGGATTCAAGAAATAAGACTTGGCAAAACCATATGTACTGGTATGGAAATAAGTGAATAGTATTGATAAGTAAATAATTTGGAAGCAAAATGCTAGGTCTCTACAAGTAAGGAGAGAAACAGACTTGTGCTAGACAAGAATATATAGCTAATTTTTTAGTCCTAGTGTGACACCATAGAATAAGCACTGGATTACCAACTGCAAGGTCAGCAGTTCAAACTCTCCAGCAACTCTTTGGAAACCTTGTACAGGGTCGCTATGAATTGGAATGGACTCCATGACACTTAAGAACAATAGAAAATTCCAAGTTGAAATTTATGGTGAATAATGGTAACTGCTCAAAGAATAAAATGTATCCATTTTTTTTTTCATTTGTAGTTCTTGGTTTTCTGCCCTGCCTAACCTAAGTCACTGGAGTTCTCATGTTTCCTTCTAAATGTTTTAGCTCTTACATTTAGGTCTAGGATCTATTTTGAGTTGACTTTGATCATCTAGAATAAGAATGATTGATGTTCATTTTTTATTAATGGATATCTAATAGTTCTAGCATTTTTTTTTTTTTTTAAAGCATTATCCTTTTGCTATCAAATTGCCATGGTGGACAGGTTTCAGCAGAATCTCCAGACTAAGACTTAATGAAAAGATAACCTGCTAATCTATTTTTGGAAAATCAACCCATGAAAAAAACCTTGTGGGTCCCAATGGCCCTATCCACAACCAATGGCAGGAATGATACAGGTCCAAGCAATGTTTAGTTCAATTCTTTTAAAGTCTGAATTGTGATGACCACACATAATCACCATGCAGCTAAACCTGTTCTTCTGCCCTTTGTATTACAGTTTCTATCCATTTAGCAAGAGTGTACATAGTGTCTTGTTGGACTATGTGAAAAACAGCATCATGATTAGAGAGAGAATCATTAACAACCTGAAATATGCAAGTGACACAACTTTGCTTGCTGAAATCAAAGAGGACTTGAAGGTTCACTGATGAAGATCAAAGACTAAAATTTTCAATAAAACAAAAATCCTCACAATTGGACCAGTAAATATAATGATAAATGGGGAAAAGTTAGATATTGGCAAGGATTTCAAAATTTTGCATAGATCCACTACCAATGCTCATGAAAGTAGCAGTCAAAAAATCAAATGACGTATATGACGTATTGCATTAGGCAAATCTGCAAAAAAAAAAAAAAAAAAAACCCACCTGTTTTATGTGTTAAAGAGCAATGATGTCACTTTGAAGACTAAGGTGTGCTGGACCCAAGTCATGGTGTTTTCAGTCACCTCATATGCATGTGAAAGTTGAACAAGGGATAAAGAAAACCAAATAAGAATTGACGCCTTTGAATTATGGCAGAGAATAATGAATACCATGGATTGCCAGAGAACAAATAAATCTGTCTTGGAGAAAGCACAACCAGAATTCTCCCTAGAAAAGATTATGGTGAGATATTACCTTACATACTTTGGACATGTCATCAGGAGGGTCTAGTCTCAGGTAAAGGACATTATGCTTGTTTAGAGAGTCAATGAGAAGACCTTCAACAAGATGGATTGACACATTGGCTTCAACAGTGGACTCAAATATAGCAGTGATTGAGAGGGTGACACAGGACCATGCAATGTTTCATTCTGTTGCTGTGAGTTGGAACTGACTTGACAGTACCTTACAATAATAGCTTCATGTTATTTTTATTTTTATTTTTATTTAAAGAGAAGGCAATATACAATGCTTGATTCTTTTCCTTTATGTTCCTGTTTCAAGGTAATGAATTGGTTCCCCCTTCCTCCAAAGGAACCAGTCTCATTTCTATCACAATGATCACCACTACTGCTTTTCAGAGTTTTAATCATCCTTAACAGAAATTTAGTGTGCCTTAAAGAATATCTTGAGTTCTCTTTACATGACCCTAGAAATATTTCACATCTCCCATTACCATCCAGTTTGACACATTACTCAAGATTCATCTTGAGTATATCCTTCCTAAGACATGGAATCAATTGTTTCTCCAAGAACTTCTGGTGTCTTATAGTGACAAAAGTTCTTTCAAGACAATAATCACAGGAGTGGGAATGGTCATGGCTATTAGCTTTTTTTTCCCCAAACCATTACTATGGACAGTGCCAGAAAAATGCAGATAATTAAATAAAATATTTTTCTGTTTGTCATGTTTTTTGTATTGTTTCTTTGTCCCATTCTGATCGTCACTAGATAGATGGACTTTTTTTTTCCTGGCCAGAAGTTACAGGTTTTTATTCTTTTGGTGATTACCCCTAATTCAGATATAAAATGGAGAGTTTATGTTAGATATTGCCACTTAAGAAAATTAGCAAGGATCTAGACTGCTAGCTTTTGGCTCCATAATGATGTTTTCTAACTCACGATCCCAGTATTCTGCTTGTAAAATAAAGCTACAGACAGAATACTGGAATTGTTATTTGAATGCAGGTGGAGAGGCCTTGCAACCAGGGAAAGTTGAAAGTAATGTGTCCTTGGGTGCCTCTGATCCTGTCTCTTTCTTTTTTTAATGACAAAAAAAAAAAAAAAATACTGCTACAAAATTACTGCCTACCATTTACTGGATCATGTAACCACTCCTGGTTGCATGGAAATTAGGTGAGGTACATTGCTCTCTTCAAACAGAAGAAATTCTGTCAGGAGAAACAGAAGAATGATTAATGGGAAGTCAATTAGTATTGTCTGCTGTAGACCCACACCACCACTTTTCTCACACACAGAAACAAAAACAGATTAAAAGTCAAAGGATGGAAAAAAA
>NW_006408675.1:7219484-7229632 GCF_000296735.1 Chrysochloris asiatica | reverse complement strand
TAATGAAACAAGTTATATGAATTGTTGAATGTGAAACTGATGATGTGCCCTGTAAACTTTCACTCAATCCACAATAAAAACCTTAAATTAAAAAAACAAACAAAACAAAACATAAAAAACAGTTTCGGTGAAGCGGATTGCTGTGGAATCAAAACCCACAATACGATAAAAGGTTAACATTGTGTTGGCTACAGCAGAACCTAGAGAATATATTTGTATAATTGAAAAATGCTTGCTGTTGTTTTGTGCCTAGTGACCCTGAATAGGGTTTCCAAGGAGCGGCTGGTGAATTTGAACCACTGACTTTTTGGTTAGTAGTCCAGTGCTTACATCATCACACCAGGACTCCAGGTCATTCATAATTGACCTTTTGATACAAAATGGCCTATTAAAAGCACAATTTGTGCTTCTTGACATTTGCGCTCCATAGGAGAAGCTAGAAAGTTTTCAAATTGAGCTGAAGTTCAGAAAAGACCCTCTGACTTTGAATCATTTTTCTCCTTGTCTAAGAGGAGTCCTGGTTGCAAGCATTACAAGTAGGTCTGCTAACCGCAAGGTCAGGAGTTTTAGTTCACCTTACCAAACATGATATCCTTCTCCAGCGACTGGTCCCTCCTAACAATATGTCTGAAGTATGAGAGACGAAGTTTGGCCATCCTGGCCTCCCAGGAGCACTCTGGCTGCACTTCTTCCAACACAGATCTGTTTGTCCTTTAGGCAGCCCATGGTACTTTCAACATTCTCCTCCAACACCATAACTCAAATGTATCAATTCTTCTACGATCTTCCTTATTCGCTGTCCAGCTTTCACATGCATATAAGGTTATTGAAAATACCATGGTTTGGGACAGGTGCACTTTAGTCCTCAAGCTGACATCTTTGCTCTTCAACACTTTAAAAAGGTCTTGTTGTGAAGGGATTTTTGGAACTTTGCTGGCATTCACATTCTCAAATGGTTTATTTACTTCCTTCAACGTGAGAACAGAAGAAAGTACTGACTAGGATTTTATTTTGAAATTGGCAATGAATGATTGAGTGAAGTAACTGGTCAGTATGATGCCAATTTAAGTTCTTCACACACATGTGAGCATGAATTATAAAAAACGTTAAAAACCTGCTTTAATGTTTGAAGTTAAACCTGCTGCTTGTGATGTCTTTCTTGGTATATATATACATGTTGTTGTTGTTAAGTGCCGTCGAGTCGGTTCCAACCCATAGCGACCCTGAACAGGGTTTCCTAGGCTATAAATCTTTACAGGAGCAGAAAGCCTCCTCTTTCTCCTGCGGAGCAGCTGGTAGTTTCGAACTGCTGACCTTGCAGTTCACAGCCTGATTCGTAACCACTATGCTACCAGAACTCCATATATATATATATATACATAAATGAACAACAAACATATATTTGTTGTTTGTTGGTTCCAGCTGTATAGGGTTTCCAAAGAGTGATTGGTGAGTTTGAACTGTGACCTTGTGGTTGAAACTGACCTTGCAATCCAGTGCTTTATCCACAGTGCCACACCAGAACTCTCTCTATATATTGTATTTACAATGTTAAATAGCATGTGATACTTTTTCAACTGGAAAATAAATAACAAATACTTTTCAAAAATAAATAAAATAAAAGGTCTTGTGCAGCAGATTTGCCTAATGCAATGTGTTATTTGATTTCTTAACTGCTGTTTCTGTGAGTGTTGATAGTTGATCCAAGAAGAATGAAGTCTGTGACAACTTCAATCTTTTCTCCATTGATAAGAATGTTGTTTATTAGTCCAGTGGTAAGGATTTTTGTTTTCTTTACGTTGAGATGCAATCCATACCAAAGGCTGTGGTCTTTGATCTTCATTAGTAAATATTTTAAGTCCTCTTCACTTTCAGCAAGCAAGTTTGTATCATCTGCATATCACGGATTGTTAATGAGTCTTCCTCCAATCCTGATGCCACGTTTTTCTTCATAGAAGCCAGCTTCTCGGATTATTTGCTCAGCATACAGGTTGAATAAATATGGTGAAGGAATACAACCCTGTCACACACCTTTCTTAATTTTAAACCCCATTCAGTGTTCCCATGTTCTGTTTGAACAACTGCCTCTTGGTCCATGTACATATTCTTCAGGAGAACAATTAAGTGTTCAGGAATACTCATACTTCTCAATATTGTCCATAGCTTGTCATGATCCACACAATCGAAAGCTTTTGCATAGCCAATAAAGCACAGGTAAACATCTTTCTGATATTCTCTGCTTTCAGCCAAGATCCATCACACATCAGTTATGATATCCCTCATTCTAAATCTGGGTTATGATATCCCTCTTCTAAATCTGGGTTGGACCTCTGGAAGTTCTCAGTCAATGTATGCTTGCAGCCATTTCTGTATTATCTTTAGTAAAATTTGACTTGCATGGATATCAAAGATATTGTCCAATGATTTCCGCATTCTGTTGGGTCATGTCTCTGGAATTGGCACAAATACTGATCTCTTCTAATCAGTTGGCCAGATAGTTGTTTTCCATATTTCTTGGCATAGATGAATGAGAACCTCCTTTGTTGCCTCACTTTCTTCAAAGATTTCAATTTTTATTCCATTAATTCCTGGTGCCTTGTTCTTTGCCAATTCCTTCAATTCACCTTGGACTTCCTCCTTTAGTATCATTGGCTCTTGATCATATGTTACCTCTTGAAACGGTTGAACATTAACCATTTCCTTTTGGTACAGTGACTCTGTGTATTCCTTCCATCGTCTTTTGATGCTTTCTGTATCATTCAATAATTTGCCCAGAGAATCCTTCATTAACTAAAGTCGAGGCTTGAATTTTTTCTTCAGTTCCGCCAGCTTGAGAAATGCTGAGCATGTTATTTCTTTTTGGTTTTCTGACTCCAAAAATTGTCATTGAACAATCTCTATGTTATTGTTGTTAAGTGCTGTTGAGTCGGTTCTGACTCATAGTGACCCTGTATGTTTCAGAGGAGCAGCTGGTGGGTTTGAACTGCCGACCTGGTAGTTTGAAGTCCAATGATAATCCTACAGTGCCACAATAGGAGTCATTGGGAAACTAATTTGCTGTGTAAGCATTCATCAAAAAACACAATAAAATATTACAATACAAAAATACAGGTAAATAAATTATAGAAAGGAGCCCTAATAGCATAGTGGGTTATGTATTGGGCTGCTAACTGCAAGGTCAGTGGTTTGAATCCACCAACTGCTCTGCGGAAGAAAGATGAGGCTTTCTGCTCCCGTAAAGATTTACAGTTTCAGAAATCCTATACAGAGTCGTGATGAGTCAGACTGTAGTCACCAACCAGACGTATGGGGGAAGAACATACCAGGCAGAGTGAACAGTAAGTATGAAGGTCTCTGTATGGAAACTGCCTGGCACATTCAAGGCATAGTGAATTAACAAAAGTACCTAGAATGAAGTGAGCAAGACAATGAGTACTAGTGAGAAAGAGAGAGAAAAGGCTAAAGAGAAACCAAGAGCTCAAGAAGTCAGAATATAAGGCAGGTTTGTTTGGATAGGACCTTTTGGACCTTTATAAGCACTTTGACTTTTCCTCTGAGGGAGAGACTCTAGAAAGAAAGTGATAAAATTCTATGGAGAGAGATGAGGATGCTAGGGCATCTACAGGCAGTCCTATGCTCACTTGCAGCATAACAAGCTTTGAAAACAGTGGATTTGCTTTGTATGTATTAAAGTATTCAATACTGGAGTTCAATAAATATTTGTGGATGAACAAATAAGCCTGTGCTGCTCAGATGGTGACATAGTTATCATACAAATAGCAACATTACACATTAGCAGTATTTCCAGGCATGAACATATATTCACTGTCAAAAGTGAATCCTAAATTGGCTGCTTGATCCCATAAGAGCTGCTCTTGGCTTTGAGAAAAAGTAGTTAAGATGTCTTCTGACTAGCAAATCCTGGATGGCGCTTCTTTAATTGACTGAGGTATTACCGGCACCGTCTGTTAGAGCATTAGCCAGCCCTGCTGCACCAGTCAGACTTATTTACTGTTTGCCAAAAATCCCATCTGCTCCCGATCCTCAATTCTTCACTACTCACACTGAAACTCCACATGCACATTATCCTGAGTAGCAAAAGTGAAAACATCTCTAACTACCCTGTTTATGATTTCAAAATGAATTGGATCTAACTGCCCAAGTTTTTCAAGTATTATTTATTGATACATCAGGCAACCACACTACTTTTCTACCTAAAGATTTTTTTTTAACGTTTTTATTGTGAATTGAATGATAGTTTACATGGGGGTACATCAGTTTTACACTCATCCTATCATAGTTCATTTCATTGCAATGATTACAATCCCCTGCATGCTTCATCACTCAACAGTATTTGCTTCTATTCCCTCTGGGTTTTTTTGGATGTACATAAAAACACTCAGGAATACATAATCATTTAAACTACCAAAGGGCAGACCCTGCAAGACTGTCTCCACACCCCGCCTCCACCCACCCCCAGCCGCCAGCACACAACCCCCTCTCCCTCCATGAATCTAGAGTCCTCAGCTGCTCCGTCTCTCCACATCATCATCTCTGCCTCCATCTCTGGCGTCATCACTTCTCTGGATATGGTCCCACATCCCAATCCCACTCTTTCCCCTTGATGGTTCCAGGGTCCTCTGCTCCGGGACTGTAGGATCAACCACTAACCCCTTTTTGCTACAAAATTTCTACCTTTACAGTTGTGACAATTGCGATTATCTACCTAAAGATTTCTGAAAGCCTTTACTGTTTGTGGGAAAATGATGTACACTTATACATGTTGTTGTTGTTGTTAAGTGCCGTGGAGTCGGTTCCGACTCATAGCGACCCTCTACAGGGTTTCCGAGGCTGTAAATCTTTACGGGAGCAGAACGCCTCATCTTTCTCCCGTGGAGCAGCTGGTAATTTCGAACTGCTGACCTTAAGGTTCACAGCCCGATTCGTAACCACTACGCTACCAGAGCTCCTTAGTCTTCTCATTTTAAATATTGTTGGGATACTTTGGAGATACTACTGATAAGTTATTCATTTCATTTATCAAGCATTTAATTATATTATAAAATAAATTGATAAAAGTCAGTTTGTGTCGAGCTTTTTCATCAAAAGATAGAAATATTCCTCTGGTTAGTCCATTAGAAAAAATAAAATATGAGTTTATTTGTATTTAATAGTCATTGAGCATCTTTAGGGTTAGTGCAAATCATTAATACACTTAGTTGCTAACCGAAAACTTGGAAGTTTGAGTTCTCTCAGAGGCACCTCAGAGGAAAGACCTGGTGAACTTCTGAAAAATTAGTCAATGAAAACTTTGGAGCATAGTTAGACTCTGATACACAAGAGACTAGCATGAGTCAAAATCAAGTTAACAGCACTGGTTCTGGGCATCTTTTATTTTGGTGAGCAACAATAACAACAAATATCTACTAAATCTTTTCATCACACTAAAAAAGAAGTCTTTCATAATAAAAAGATATAACTAGACATTTTGAATCCTAGACATTTAAAAAAATCTGTGATGTCTCCTGTTGTAAACTCTGCTAAGTATAAAAAGAAGGAGTTCTAGTGAGGCATCATAGGATAAGCACTCAACTTGAACCACAAGTTCAGCAGTTCAAACTCACCTGCTGCTCCTTGGAAACCCTATGTAAAGTTGCTATGAGTTGGAACCGACTCAACAGCACTTAACAACAAACAAGTATACAAAGGGAGCTTGAAGTCTCAGTATATTAATGACTGGACTGTTAACCCCAAGTCTGGATGTTCTAGTCCACAAGTTGCTCTATGGGAGAAAGATAAGCTTTCTGCTCCTGTAAAGATTTACAGCCTAGGAAACCCTATACAGGATTGCTATGAGTTGGAACTGATTCGATGGCACTTAACAAAAGCAACAACAACAAATATGAAAGAGAGAGGGTTCATGTAAGAATGTTGACTTTCATATATTACCACCGTGAACACCAAAGTAATTTATAAGTGAATGCTCAGTAACAAAAAGAAATATTATTGGTTGTCATCAAACAAATTATTTTTAAATGATTAAAAATATATTCCATAGGCCAAGTAACTCATCTACTTGATTATATTATTGCTCATTTGTGTTGCTAAGAAGTTTTTGCTTTCATATATAGCACTACCATGAAAACGAAAATAATTTTTTAATGAATACTCAGTGACAACTAGAAATCCTGTGTTTTGTTTGATGACAACCAAAATTAGGATTTCTGGTTGTCACTGAGTACTCATTAAAAATTATTTGGGTGTTCATGGTGGTGCTATATATGAAAGTAAAAAGTTCTTAGCAACACAATGAGCAACAATGTAGAGATAATAAGTAGACTGGGTACTTGACTTACTGGATATTTTTTATAAATGATTTTCAGGAAGATAGAAAAACAACAGAGGAAAATGCTCTGATAAACAATGCTAAGTGGCTAAGGAAATTTACAAAATTTATGTATTCCTCAGAAAAGTTATGTAAAGACTAGAGGGAAAATTTATGAAAAATCTCCAGTGATAATTTTATCAAATGTTTTCCCAATGTACAAAAAGCATAGAGGCCATGTTGGACTTCCTCTGGCTTCACAGGGGGAGGGAGAATCAAACTCAAAATCAGCCCAAGGCAGAGGTCAGACACCCTCCACCCTTCAACCTTCTCTATCTAATTCTGACACCAACCAACCCTCCCACAGCACTTTTGGCTTCACATCCTGGGCTCAATAACCTATTGCAATGACCACACAGCACTCACTGACAATACTCATGACTATGGGGTTTATTAAGGAAGTGAACAAGGTATGATTCAGGATCAGGGACAACTCAGGATGCAGCAGTTCTCCAGTCAGGAACACCTCTTGTCTGCCATACTGCACGCATACCTAACTCTTGTCTTCAGCTTCTCAGTTATGTGGCCTCATGGCCACTGTCATGCTCAGGCAAGTGTTAAAAAATTCATTTAGCCACTCTGTAAATACCCCAAAGGCACATTCTGCAAGCCAACCTTCTGCCCATAGGCACTCAGCTTTATTGGGTCCATTGGCCGGGAAGTCCACAGCTGCTCTGTTTCTCCATGCCACCAACTTTGCTGCTGCTTTCCCAGGTAGGGATCTCACATTCTGCTTGTAGCTTTTCTTTCTTGATGATCCTGAGATTGTCTGCTCCTGCTTCTAAAATGGCTCCTTTGAAATTTAGCAGGATGCCAAAGCTAACCAATCCCAGCATTAGAGCTTGTACACCCTATTTGCATGGTTCCACCCAATCATTTGGAATGCTGGTGTGGTGCTGTAGGATCAGTACTAGGCTATTAACAGCAAGATCAGTGGTTCAAACCCACCAACCACTCCTCACAATCTCTATAGAGGGTAGCTATGAGTCAGAACTGACTCAATAGCACTTAACAGCAACAACCCAATCCTTTGGTTGTAGTTAAGACAACTTTGAATAGGAAAGCTATATCACAATAATTCACAGTACCACACCCTGCTATCAAAACGTTTTCTAATTATTATATTGTCTTCCTCAGTCTTACGGAAAAAAATTAAATGAAGTTATATCAGACATTATTGAGCATAATAGAAAACTTTTAACCACCAGTAACTAGCAGGGGTGTTTATGCATAATTCAAAACCAAGTATTATATTTAAAGTAATTTTAGTAAAGGATTGAAATATTTCTATAAATATATTTTTTAAGTTATTATGCAGGAAAGAGAGTTAATTTCTATGCTGAACAGTTGCTTTTCATTTCTCCAATTTTTTTTTGTATTTCCAGCTTACCTGTAAATTATAACTAATCAATTTATTCTGGAATTCAACTTGCTCATCTTGGATGTTTGCTACAAGCACCTTCTGTGATGTATAAGTGGCCTTCAGTCTCATAAGGTCTAGTTGTAAGCCATATGTCATTGGAAAGGTTTTGTTTCCTAGATCTCCAGTAGATCACAGTCCTATTTGATGTGATTGTGGTAAAAATGTTTCTGAGGCAGTTTCTAACTATAAGAAAACGTAATTTTGTTTGCTTTAACTGGGCTTTATGAGAACCTAGAGCACAATAAAATACTAAACTGACTGATTCTCAGACTCAGGTTAGGACACCTATGTGGTCTTACTCTATGTCTGATAAGATAAAAGCGTGTCTTTACAATAATCATAATGTTAATAGTTGTCTAGGGTAGGTAACGTCTATTTTCATCTTTATTTTTAAGTTCTCAATTTGATAATCTAATAATAAGAAAGACAGTGACTACAGCTTCCTGCTGTCTCATTACTAAAGAATTTCCCAAATTTCCCTTGTTTCTGGGTTTCTGTTCACTTTAGTGGTTGCTTCTTCACATTTCTCCTTAGCAAAAGATTTAAAATCAAATTTACTGAGCTAATAAATGATGTGCTTGCTGAAAGTGAAGAGGACTTGAAACATTTACTTATGAAGATCAAAGAGCACAGCCTTCTATATGGATTACATCTCAATGTCAAGAAAACAAAAATCTTCACCACTGGACCAATAAACAACATTCTTATCAATGGAGAAAAGATTGAGGTTGTCAAGGACTTCATTCTTCTTGGATCAACTATCAACACTCGTGGAAGCAGCAGTCAAAAGATCAGACGATGTATTGCATTGGGCAAATCTGCTGCACAGGAACTTTTTAAAGTATTGAAGAGCAGAGATGTCAGCTTGAGGACTAGGGTGCACCTGACCCAGGCCATGGTGTTTTCAATAGCCTCATATGGATGTGAAAGCTGGACAGTGAATAAGGAAGACGGTAGAAGAATTGATGCCTTTGAGTTGTGGTGTTGGAGGAGAATACTGAAAGTGCCATGGACTTCCAAAAGAACCAATAGATCTGTTTTGGAAGAAGTGCAGCCAGAGTGCTCCTTGGAGGCCAAGATGGCCAAACTTCGTCTCTCATACTTTGGACATATTGTCCGGAGGAAACAGTAGCTAGAGAAGGATGTCATGCTGGGTAAGGTGGAGGGTCAGAGAAAAAGAGGAAGACCTCTAACGAGATGGATTGGCCAGGTGGCATCATTGATGGACTCAAGTGTGGCAGCGGTGGTGAGGTTGGCCCAGGATCGGACATTGTTTCATTCTGCTGTGCATGGGGTCGCTATGAGTCGGTTCCGACTCAATGGCACCTGACAACAGCAACAACAATAAATGATGACTTCCTTAAACCCAGAGCTTGTCATATTCATTTAAAATTTATTGCCAGCATAAAAAATGAGACCTGGCTTATATGAAAACATGACTTCATACTGTTAGATTGAATTGGGTTGAGAGAAAAAATAAGATCGAGATCGGGTAGAAATGCAGTGAGGAGGTCCGTCAGCAACAACACAGAATACCAGAGCAACAGGCTCAGGGTATGGTGCCAGCACTCTGAACCACATATAAATGAATATATAGATGGTTGGAAGGCTTTTAGCTGGGGGAATGTGTAGCAGAAGCAAGACATCATTGCTTTCTAAGTCAACATGCTCAACTGCTTCCGGAGCTGCAATCTTGGGAGAGACAAAGGAGGGAAAGTACCAGAGCAGCCACGGATGCCTGACAGAATCACAGAGATAAAGGTGTGGACATTCTTTTATTTGTATCTGTTCGTTGTTATCTCGCTGCTTGCGCACCTCCATTTTGGTGACTGGAGGAGATGCCTGAGTGAGTGGACACCCCACCCCCACACTCACCCCCACCCCTGGAGGGGTCTACTATACATGAGCACAGATGTCCTTGAAATTTAAAGTGACAATTTCCACTTAAAACTAAATGGCAGTGCAAAACAACCACGGCTGGCCCTGAACTATTTATCACCAGGAAAAAGGCCTGAACAGGGATTGTGGAGCAAGACAGGCAGACTAAAAAGGAAATAGGTCAAAAATTAAATCCTGAGTTACATCACAACGACCAACAGTGGCAGCTTGAAATTTCTCAGGAAGAAGAGTGAAAGGAAAGTCTATCTCCTGATCTCATCTACCTGGAGGTAATCAGAAAGCATAAAAAATACCAAAATACATACCCATCTAAGTATTAAGGCCACAGATATATCCTGAATATGCCCAAAAAACAGAAACAGTTGACCATATCAGCACATGGCCAGAAATGAGATAAAGTGACTGAGGCAAGTGAGCTGGAAGTAGACCTACACTCCATAC
>NW_006408675.1:7217547-7219046 GCF_000296735.1 Chrysochloris asiatica | reverse complement strand
CCTAAGATTCATGTTGGACAACCTGAAGAGGAATAACTTAAACGAATTATTGGCATTTCGGAACAGGAAGAATTACACAAGTCCACAGAGGAAATAGTTGAAGAACTTCTGGAAGAAAATTTTCCTAACAACCTGAAAAGTGAAAAGATATGCATTCAAGAAGCTCAACGAACCCCAGGCAGATAGACCCTAAAAGAAAATCACCAAGACATATAATAATCAAGCTCTCCAAAATTAAAGATAAGGACAGAATCCTGAAAGCAGCTAGAGAAAAGAGAAGTATAACATACAAAGGCAAGCAAATCACATTAAGCTTGGATCTCTCTGCAGAAACCATGCAGGCAAGAAGGCAATGGGGAGACATATATAAAACCCTGAAAGAAAAAAAACTTCCAGCCATGAATCCTCTACCCAACAAAGCTGTCAATCAAGCACGATGGTGTAATCAAAACATTCCTGAATAAACAGAAGCTAAGGGATTTTGCCACAGCCAACCTGCTATGAAAAATATCCTAAAGGAATTTCTGTGGACTGAGAACCAACAAGAACAGACAACAACCGGAGAATGATGTACGTGGCAGCATAACCCTGAACTCAGTCGACAAATGGAAGAATCAAGAACAGAATAAAGTGATAAGAACAGAGGATCTGGGAGGTCAGTCTATGATCAAATCAATTACAATGTGAAAGAAGGTAAACACAGAAGAACAGAGATCCAGATGGTGAGAAGTTCAGGTAGATTTCAGGATAAAATAAATTGTCTTAAATGGAGGGAAGAGTTAATGAAATATAAGGTAACCACAAGAGTGGGGTTGGGGTGGGAGATCTAGTTTGAGTGTTGGGAAGGGCAATAAAAGAAGGGAGAGGAGTCAGAAAAAAAGATAGGTAGGGGAACACTGAGACAGGTTTGCATGGCTTAAGTGGGACAGAGGTAAACAGTGGTACATGCTCAAACTTGGAACAACAGGGCTCTGGGATACAGGAATCTAGGTATAGCTTGAAGAGGGCAAATAATACTAAAATGCTGAACGGTCTAATGAATATTAGTTTCCCTAGCCTACTATTGTAAAATAGACATTTGAGTGGGATAGAAAGGAATGTTGGGAAACATGATTACAGAAAACTTGTAAACCGTCTTCAGCCTATAACTGATTGGAATACCTAAAAGGGGTTCTACAACTTGCCCAGTGAAATAGGCCTCTTGCAAAGCCTTTGCGGGGTATAGGACCTTAGGTGGAATCCTGAGTCCCATCCAGAACCTTCTGAGGTGGGACATTCCCACTAGCAAGGACAAGCACACCAGCCTGGAACAGCTAGAGCAACAGAAGATACATCTTCAAAGAAAGGTCGTCTAGAAAAACCCAAAACTAAAATGTCAGCATGGCTGGCTACTACAAGAATAAGCAAGCTGTTTGCCAAGAAGCTATCAAGGCAAGCAATCAAGTTTCTTTAGGACAAACTCCCCTCTAAGACTGAAACTCAAAGGGAACACATAAACA
>NW_006408675.1:7215207-7217002 GCF_000296735.1 Chrysochloris asiatica | reverse complement strand
GGCTGGCTTACAAGGTTTCAAGAGGGAGTTTAGTTTAAAAGTTATGGGAGGGAGAAAGAGTCCCCACAGAATAGTTTTCATCTTGTCTACATGGGTCTGGTGAAAAGAGATGGGCATAAGATTCATATGATTCATTAGGGAATACTTGTTATTATGACTAATTGAGACTGTCACAATTGTAAAGGCAGAAGTTTTGTAACAAAAACAGGGAAGTGGTTAATCTTACAGTCCAGAAACAGAGGACACTAGGACCATCAAGGGAGAAGAGCACAAACAGAATGCAGGACCTTATCCAGAGAAACAGTGATGCCAGAGACAGAGGCAGAGATGGGGTCCTGGAGAGGAGAAGCGGCTGAGGACTCTAGATTCATGGGAAGAGAGGGACTGAGAGCCCGTGGCTAGGAGGCAGACTTGCAGAATGTGCTCTTTGGAGGTGTAAATTATTATATATGCCTGTGGGTTTTGTTTTTTTTTTAAGCTAAAGTGGATAGAGAGAATCACTGTTAACTGATGGTACATTGAGGGGATTATAATCATTGTAATAAAACAAGGTGTATGATTTGTTGAATGTAAAACTGATGATCTGCCCTGTAAACTTTCACTCAGTCCACAATAAAAACCTTAAAAAAAAAAAAATTGAATTGGGTTTTTCAAAAGGGATTGTCTCGAGTGGGGAAGACAACAGTAAACAAGGAATATTTACTGACACTGGATGAAATGGGGTCAGCCATATATAACTAACTAATTGAGGAAAGAACCTTTCAGGTAACAAGAAATGACAGAGGCTGGTGTGATAGGAATAAGGTGTGCAAGCTACAAGATGCTATTAAATAGGAAGATCTTTAACTTTCTGAAATCACATCCCAGCTTTGTAGTTTCAACAGCTATTAAAAATGATTTACTATTTTAAAGAGGCCAATGATTTTCCATTTGAAAATCCACCAGCTGCTTTGTGTAAGAAAGATGAGGCTTTCTGCTCCTGCAAAGATTTAAAGCATTGGAAACCTATACGAGGACACTATGAGCCGGAACTGACTTGATAACAACACATCACTTAACAATATATTGCATGTTAGCTAATATCCATGCAAAAGATTATGAGAAAAAATATATGTATAAAATTCCTTTATATGGCATCACATATTAGATAGATAGATGATAGAGATAGATAGAGACACAGAGATATAGATAGCAGAGATAGAGAAATAGAGAGATACAGAAAACTGTGCACTGATAGTTTGACAACAAACACCTACAGAAACAGAACAATCAACATGACAATATTTCACAGCTGTAGTGAAAACAGCACCAGAACAGGAGTCCTGAGTCCAAATTGCAGTCTTGACTGCGTAACTTCCGACCACTTCTCCTCTATGGGCCTCAGCTTCTTTCCTCACCTGTTAATATTGAACAGGTTGCTTGAAAGAGCTCTCCAATGCTTTCTGGTTTATAAGAAGAATGAGTCTCAGAGTAGTTGTTACTGTTGTTGTTGTTAGGTTCCATTGAGTCAGTGCTGACTCCTAGCAACCTTATGCACAGGAGAACGAAACACTGCCCGAACCTGGGTCAACCTCACTATTGTTCCTGCACTTGAGCCCATTGATGCTGCCACTTGGCCAATCCATCTCGCTGGGGGTCTTCCTCTTGTTTTCTGACCCTCCATCTTACCAAACATGATATCCTTCTCCAGTGCCTGGTCCCTCCTGAGAGTATGTCCAAAGTATGAGAGACGAAGTTTGGCCATCTTGCCCTCCAAGGAGCACTCTGACTGCACTTCTTCCAAAACAGATCTATT
>NW_006408675.1:7210819-7213977 GCF_000296735.1 Chrysochloris asiatica | reverse complement strand
AGATGAAAAACAATTTGCCATGACTGCCAGTGGCCAGAATTTTTTCCTCAGAGCCTGCGGCCTGTATAGTCGACACGGTCTGTAACACATGTAAGACAAGAAGAAAACAACCTAGTGGGGACTCTTTCTTATGCCCCATACACTTAAACAAAACTCCCTCTTGAAACCTTGTAAACCAGTCACTTCATGCCTTTATCATCCTCTCATTTTAGGTAGCCAGTTTCTAAGCTGCCTGTCCTTATCTACTCAGCCGATTTCTTCATTGCTGCCTTTCCCCCTCTTCCACTCACCAGTAGACCACTGTGGTTGCCAGTAAGATTACATGCCTGTTTGTGTGTTCCCTTTGAGTTTCGGTCTTAGAGGGGAGTTTGTCCTGAAGGAATTTGTTTGCTTGCCTTGATGGCTTCCTGGTAAGCAGCTTGTTTATTCCTGTAGTAGCTAGTAATGCTGACATTTTAATTTTGGTTTTTTTCTGACGACCTTTCTTTGAAGATGTATCTTCTGTTGCTCTAACTGTTCCAGGTTGGTGTGCTTGTCCTTGCTAGTGGGAATGTTCCACTCAGAAGGTTCTGGATGGGACTCAGGATTCCAGGTAAGGTCCTGTACTCTGCAAGAGGCCTGTTTCACTAGACAAGTTCTAGAACCTCTTTTAGGTATTCCAGTCAATTATAGGCTGAAGATGGGCTTATACGTTTTCTGTAATCATGTTTCCCAACATTCCTTTCTATCCCACTCAAGTGTCTATTTTACAACAGTAGGCTAGGGAAACCAATATTCATAAGACAGTCCAGCATTTTATTATTATTTCCCCTCTTCAAACTATGCCTAGATCCCTGTATCACAGAGCCCTGTTGTTCCAAGGTTGAGCATGCATCACTATTTACCTCTGTCCCACTTAGGCCATGCAAACCTGTCTCAGTGTTCCCCTATCTATTTTGTTCTTCTGCCTCCTTCCCCTTCTTGTATTGCCCTCCCCAACACCCAAACTAGACCCCTGATCCCAACCCCACTGTTGTGGTAACCTTATATTTCATTAACTCTTATCTCCATTTAAGACAGTCTATTGTATCCTGTAATCTACGTGACCTTCTCACCACCTGGATCTCTGTTCTTCTGTGTTTATCTTCTTTCACATTGTAATTGTTTTGATCATAGACTGACCTCCCAGATCCTCTGTTTTTATCATTTTTTTCTGTTCTTGACTCTTCCGTTTGTCGATTGAGTTCAGGGTGATGCTGCCACGTACATCATTCTGTCAGGCATCCGTGGCTTCTCTGATCCTTTCCTGCTTGGTCTCTCCCAAGATGGCGGCTCCAGGAGCAGCTGAGCATCTTGAATTAGAAACCAATTGATTTCTTGCTTCTACTACAAATTATCCTAGCTGTAAGCCTTCCAAACTTTTAAATATTCTGTTATATGTGGTTCAGAGTTCTGGCACCATCCTCTGAGCCTGCTTGGTCCAGTATTCTTTGTTATTGCTGACAGAGCTCCTCACTTCACTTTCTACCTGATCCACCATCTTGTTTGTTCTCCCTCAAAATTATTTTTATTACCTAGGAGAACATTTTTCAGTAAAACTTTCTGTAGCTATAGACATACTCTATATCTATGTTGTGCAAAATCGGAGCCAATAACCACAAGGTTTTATTTGTGTTGAGGGATAGCAGGGTTTTCTCAAATGCTGAGCCAGATTGGAAATATTCCCAGTGCTCTTCTCTTTTTCTTGAAATAGATGCTTGGAATTTAGCTTGTTTCTCTTTCCTATTTAATTTGGCCTCTAGCCAATTCATCTTTATACAAGGTCATTATGAGTTGGAACCAACTTTATAGTATTTAACAACCGCAATGGGCAAAATATTGATGGTGTAGAAAGCATCAAAACAAGATGGAAGGAACCCACATAGTTTCACCCACTTTAACAAAAAAGAATTGATAAATGTTCATCAAAATTAAGAACAAATGGTATTAAAGGGAGAAGTCCACACTTCACTGAAGGCATTGGTGAAAAACAAACCTCCAGGAATTGATGGCGTACAAATTGAAATGTTTCAACAAATCGATACAGTGCTGGAAGTGCTTTCTGGAAGTGCTCACTCCTCTGTGCCAAGCTAGCTACCTGGCTGACTGATTGGAAGAGGTCCATCTTTGTGCCCCTTTCAAAGAAAGGTGAGCCAACAGAATACAGAAACCATCTAACAATAGCATTAATATCACATGAAATTAAAATTTTGCTGACAATGATATTAAAATGGTAACAGCAGTACATTGACAGGCACCTGCCAGAAATTCAAGCCAGATTCAGAAGAGGACATGGAATGAGAGCTATCATTGTTGATGTCAGATGAATCTTGGCTGAAATCAGAGAAAACCAGAAAAATGTTTGTTTGGGATATATAGACTGTGCAAAGGCATTTGACTGTGTGAATCATAGTAAACTATGGATACATTCTAAGAAGGATAACATTCTAAGAAGAACACTTCATTATGCTCATGAGGAACTTTTACATAGACCAAGAGACAGTTGATAGGACAGAACAAAGGAATAATGAATGGTTTATAATGAGGAAAGTTGTGTACCAGGGTTGTAGTCTTTCACCATATCATTCAATCTGTATGCTGAGGAAATCATTCAAGAAGCTGGACTATAATGAAGAAGAATATGGCATCAGGATCAGAGAAACTTAAAATATGCAGGAAGGTTTTAACCTTCCTTGCTGGAAGCAAAGAGGACTTAAAATACTTCCTAATGAAGATCAAAGATCACAACCTTAAGTATGATGGCACCTCAATATAAAGAAAATTAACATCTTCATAACTGGACCAATAAATAACATCATGATAGAGGAAGGAAAGATTGAAGTTGCCAGAGACTTTATTTTGCTTAGAGCCACAATCAATACGCATAGAAGCAGCAGTCTCGAAATTAAATGATGTATTACACTAGGCAAATCCGCTGCACAAGTCCTTTTTTTAAGTTTTTACTGTGAATTATGTATTATGTGATAGTTTACATGGGAACATTAGCTTTACATTTATCGTATCTTATTTTTATTTATTTATTTATTTTAATTTAAGGATTTTATTGTGGATTGAGTGAAAGTTTACAGGGCACATCATCAGTTTCACATTCAACAATTCATATAACTTGTTTCATTACA
>NW_006408675.1:7194492-7209643 GCF_000296735.1 Chrysochloris asiatica | reverse complement strand
AGGGGAGTGATTAACTTTTCAGTGTAGGAAAGGAGGTCCCTAGGACCATCAAGGGAGAAGAGCAGAGAGCGGGACCCTACCCAGAGAAGCAGTGATGCCTGAAATGGAGGCAGAGATGATGACATGGACCGATGGAGCAGCTGGAGACTTTAGATCCAGAGAGGGAGAGCCACTGTGTGCTGAAGACCTGGGGGGTACCGGGGAAGGATTGCATGGAGGGGATTATAACCATGGCAATGAGACGATATATGATCGAATGAATGTAAAACTAATGTTCTCTCATGTAAACTATCACATAATTCACAATAAAACATTTAAGATAAAAAAAAAGTTAAAGAGCAAAGCTGTGAATTTGAGGAGTATGTTACACATGACTCAAGTCATGATATTTTTAATCCCTTCCTATGTATATCCCAGTGTGGCGCTGTGGGTTAATGCCCTGGAATGCAAAGTCAGTTTGTATTGCAAAGTCGGTGGTTCAAGCTCACTAGCTGTTAGTTGGAAACCTTGTACAGGGTTGCTATGGGTCGGAACTGACTCGACAGCACTTAACAGCAACAACAACATATGCAAGTGAAAGTTGGACAGTGAATAAGGAAGACCAGAGAAGAATGGATGCGTTTGAATTATGGAATTGGAGAAGAATATTAAAAGTACCATGGACTGCCAGAAGAACAAACAAATCCATGTTGGAAGAAGCACAACCAGAGTGCTCCTTAGAAGCCAGACTGGTGAGACTTTGTCTCTCATACTTTGGACATGTTGTCAGGAGGGACCTGTCCCTGGAGAAGGACATCATTTTGGGTCAGCCAAAAGAAGAAGATCCCCAATGTGATGGAATGACACTGTGACAGCAACAATGCGCTCAAACCTAACAATAGTGAGGGTGATGCAGGACCAGGCTTTGTTTTGATCTGTTGTCTCTGTAAGTCAGAACTGACTCAATGACACCTAACTGACAACAAGCTGAAGGTGAAGGACTAGAGTGAAAATATTGATTGACTGACCTCAGTATTAAAGTACAAATTAAAGACAGGTGAGTCGTGGTGTGGCGCTATCAGATAAGCACTCAACAGCAAGGTCAGTTTGAACCACAAGATCGGCTGTTCAAACTCACCAGTTGCTCCTTGGATACCCTATATAAGGTCGCTATGAGTTACCGACTCAACATCACTTAACAACAAGCGTAGGCAGAATGGGAAAAAAAAAAAAAAAAAGACCAAATTTAGGTAGCCAAAGGAAGAGAGACTGGGAGGGAAAACACACACACACACACACACACACACACAATACAAAGAACCAGAGATAAACTGAGAAAAGCGTAAGAATTATGTGAAATTGGTGTCATTGTATCTATGAGAGGATGAAATTTCAAGAAAGGAACAATTACAGTATCAAATCCTTTGAAAAGGTTATGTGTAATATAATCTGAAAAGAGGCAACTGTTGTTTTAAGTGCTGTGGAGTTAGGTCTGACTCATAGCAACCCTGTGTAAGGTTTCCACAGCTTCAAATCTTTGCAGGATCAGAAGTTTCATCTGTCTCCGTCTGAGCAACTGTAGAAAATTGGGAAGTCATTTTAAACTCTTGCAAAACAAATTTCTGATGTAATATGAACTGAAGACCAACTTTAATGGATCGGAAAGTGAATTAGGTTCAATTATCAAAAGATACAGGCTAAGACAAAATGGAAAACATTTTGCTAAAAGCACTTAGAAACCAAATATAAAAATTTAAGTGAAACAAATAATAAATGTATGTTGTTTTTGTTAAGTGCCTTTTGAGTTAGTTTCTAACTCATAGCGACCCTGTACAGGGTTTCTGAGGAATGACTGGTGGTTTGAATCTCTAACTTTGTAGTTAGCAGTCCAGTGTTTATTCTACAGCACTGCACGAATACTTCAATAAATGTATGTTGTTGTTAAGTGCTGGAGAGTCAGTTCCAACTCATAGCCACCCTGTCTAGGGTTTTGAAGGAGCAACTGGTGGGTTTGAACCGACAACCTTGTGGTTCAAACTAACCTTTGAGTCGAGTGCATTACCCTGCAGTGCCACACCAGGACTCCAATAAATTTATAGCCAACTTAAAAAAAAAAAAAAAAAGTAACTGACAGATGCCAGACAAAAAAACCAGTAAGAGAATAGAGTACAAAAATATTTGCAGAGATAATGGCTGAGATTTCAAAAACTGAGATAAGATTACAATACTGAAATTTAAGAAGTTTGCAGATTCCAGGAAAAACAAGTAAAAAGAAATCTTTAGGTAAACACATTAAAGTCAAACTGCAGAAAACTGAAGATGGAGAGAAAAATCTTAAAACTGGCCTGTAAAAAATGTTACCTTTCAAAGAATCCATAATCAGATACATAACTCACACAGTGACTAAGTATTTGGCTGCTCAAAGGTGGGTGGTTGGAACCCACTAGGTTCTCTAAGGCAGAAAAAGGTGGCAGTCTGCCTCTACCAAGATTTACAGCCTTGTCAATCCTATGGAGCAGTTCCACTGTGTCCTAATGAGTTACCATCAGTTAAAATCCACAGGGTGGCAACAGGTCCGGATTTTCTCAACCAAAACAAAGACAGCCAAGGCCGTGAAACAATAGCTTCCATGAGCTGAAAGAAAATGAATGCTGATACACAATGCTTTACTCAGTGAAACTAGCTTGAGGAATACAGGTAAGATAAAAACATCTCAAATAAACAAAAAATGAGAAAACTCTTCACCAAGGGGCCTGCACTAAGGGAAATTCCAAATGCTGTGGGGCTGCAGGATAACGCACAAGGTCACTTTGAACCTCGGGAATTTTATACAGGTCGCTAGGAGTCGGAACTAACCCCACAGGACTTAAAACAACAACAACATTCTTCAAGTACGGAGTCCTGATGTGGCGCTGTAGGATAAGCACTGGACTGCTAACTGCAAGGTCTGGGTTCAAACCCACAAGTCGCTCCTTGGAAATCCTACACAGGGCTGTTATGAGTCGGAACTGACTTGAAGGTGCTGAACAACAACATTCTTCAAGCAGGGAGAAAAAATATATATATAAATGAATGGCTGAATATGCAGAAAGAAATGAGGACCTCAAAAAGAAGAAAAGGAAAACCCCAGGCTCCAGAAATGAAGATGATAAGGGTAATCTAGTGCAGGTAACCAAACATGAGGGTTTATTATTGTTGCTGTTAAGTGCCGTCAAGTTGGTTCCAATTTATAGTGACCCTGTATAGGGTTTCCGAGGAGCGTCTGGTGCGTTTGAACCTCCTACTTTAGCCTACAAGGAGCCCTGATGTGGTGCTGTAAGTTAATGTGCCAGATTGCAAAGCTGTTTGAACTCAAGGTCGGCGGTTCAAACTCACCAGCTGCTCCTCGGAAACCCTATACAGGGTCGCTATGGGTCGAGGGCACTTAACAACAACAACATGATCCTACAGCGCCACACCAGGACTCCAATGGGGGTTCAAAATACAGGATCTTGGGTAGGACACGTGGAGTCTTCTAACAACCTACAAGGCAGAAATGTATGTCCAGCCAGTGTGAAATGACATTGAGCCTGATGCCTCAAAATGCTTTCTGTTCTTCTGTACTAGATAAACTCTACTCACAGGCCCAGAAAGGCATTCTGAAATCTTCCATCTGTCTTGTGTGTAATTTCTGGAATTTTCCAAGGCAGAGTAAACCCTATACAGCCTATCTCTATCACTAATTACAACGAAAAAATCTGGATAAAAGATAAAAAGAATTCTCTGAAATTAATAATAGCAAGCAGAATGAAAGAGTACCCAAAATTTGAAGAACTATCTGTTTGTAAGTAATTCACCCAGATTTCTTTCTTTCTTCTTTTTTTCCCCCATTTCACCTTCCATCTTTGACTTGAAGGAAGACCCAGCATAGAACTGTTAAACAAAATCATGAATTATAAACATGGTTCTGTGCGGGAAAGCCCGGAAATCTGTGTTTCAGACCAAAGGCCCGTTAGGAGCTGGAAAGTGTATGAGGGAATCTTTGTCTCTTTTTTCAAATCAAAAAAATTTTTTCTCCCAATTTTGTTCCAGGGATGGCCCAGTTACAGAGCTGCATGATGACTGTTGTTGTTAAGTGCCATCGAGTCACTTCTGACTCATAGTGTTTTTGAGGAGCGGATGGTGGGTTTGAACCACCAACCTTGAGGTTAGCAGCCCAGTGCTTATCCTACAGCACCACACCGGGACTCTAACTGTGACAGTTTTCTCCTAAGGCCCCAGGAAAAAACACATCTTCATATCCAGAGAAACTGGAAAGATCTCATCTTTTTCAAGGATAATGGAAATCACCGCTATTTTTTCTCTTTCTCTTCTCTCACCACATTACCTAGAGGGTAATATGTTGTTGTTGTTGTTAAAGTACCATGGAGTTGATTCTGACTCATAGTGACCCTGCACAGGGTTTCCGAGGCTGTAAATCTTTACGGGAGCAGAAAGCCTCATCTTTCTCTTGTGGAACAGACATTGGGGTTAGCAGTCTCATTCATAATATGTGTTGTTGTTGTTGTTGTCGGGTGCCATTGAGTCGGAACCCCATGCACAGCAGAACGAAACAATGTTTGATTCTGGGCCAACCTCACTACCGCTGCCACACTGATGCCACCTGGCCGATCCATCTCGTTGGGGGTCTTCCTCTTTTTCTCTGACCCTCCATCTTACCCAGCATGACATCCTTTTCCAGCGACTGTTCCCTCCGGACAATACGTCCAAAGTATGAGCGATAAAGCTTAGCCATCCTGGACTCCAAGGACCACTCTGGCTGCACTTCTTCCAAAACAGATCTATTGGTTCTTTTGGCAGCCCATGGCACTTTTAGTATTCTCCTCCAACACCACAATTCAAAGGCATCAATTCTTCTATGATCTACCTTCGGTATGGGTTGCATTTCAATGTCAGGAAAACAAAAATCCTCACCACTGGACCAATAAACAACATTCTTATCAACGGAAAAAAGATTGAAGTTGTCAAGGACTTCATTCTTCTTGGATCAACTATCAACACTCATGGAAGCAGTAGTCAAGAGATCAGACGACGTATTGCATTGGGCAAATCTGCTGCACAGGAACTTTTTAAAGTGTTGAAGAGCAGAGATGTCAGCTTGAGGACTGGGGTGCGCCTGACCCAAGCCTTGGTATTTTCAATAACCTCATATGGATGCGAAAGCTGGACAGTGAATAAGGAAGACCATAGAAGAATTGATGCCTTTGAGTTGTGGTGTTGGAGGAGAATACTGAAAGTGCCATGGGCTGCCAAAAGAACCAATAGATCTGTTTTGGAAGAAGTGCAGCCAGAGTGGTCCTTGGAGGCCAGGATGGCTAAGCTTCGTCTCTCATACTTTGGACATATTGTCAGGAGGGAACAGTCGCTGGAGAAGGATGTTATGCTGGGTAAGATGGAGGGTCAGAGAAAAAGAGGAAGACCCCCAACGAGATGGATCAGTCATGTGTCATCATTGATGGCGTCAAGTGTGGCAGCGGTAGTGAGGTTGGCCCAGGATCGGACATTGTTTTGTTCTGCTGTGCATGGGGTCGCTATGAGTCGGTTCCGACTCGATGGCACCTGACAACAAAACAACAACCCAATTGGTAAGGAGCTCTGGTAGCACAGTGGTTATGAATCGGGCTGCAAACCGTAAGGTCACCAGTTCGAAACTACCAGCCGCTCCGTGGGAGAAAGATGAGGCTTTCTGCTCCCGTAAGGGTTTACAGTCTCAGAAACCCTGTACAGGGTCGTTATGGGTTGGAACCGACTCAACTGCATGTAATAACAACAACAACAACTCAATTGGTGGGAATGCCCACTTGGTGGGAATTAAAATGACATTCGGTAGAAAAGACATATCAACTAAATTCAAGGCACCCTCGGTACATGGAGTCCTGGTGTGGTGCTGTGGATTAATGTGCTGGACTTGAAAGTCAGTTTGAACCACAAGGTTGGCAGTTCAAGCTTACCAGCTGCTCATCAGAAACCCTATACAGGATTATATGTGGGTCAGAACCTACTCAACAGCACTTAACAACAACAACAACAACGATACATGGGAGTCCTGGTGTGGTGCTACAGGATAATGCGCTGGACAGTGAGGTCAGTTTGAGCCGCAGGTAGGCAGTTCAAACCCACCAGCTCCTTGGAAACGCTGTACAGGGTAGTTATGAGTCAAACAGACTTGATGGCACTTACAACAACAACATAGGTACATTAACAGTAAAAAAAATTGATACCTACAGAATGAACAAACTAATTACAAGTTATAAACAACAACTGCACACTCTTCATCTAAAGCTACCTTTGCTAACTGAATCTGAATTCACATGTTCTGTAAGTATTTCCTTTTTTTTTCTTTCACAATTAAGACACCCGTCAGTTTTTAAAGTAGTTTGGTGTGGTCTATATCCAATAATGACTCACAGGCCTGGTGGTTAAGCTCTGGGCTGCTGATAGGTTGGCAGTTCATACCCACCCAGCTGCTCCACTGGAGAAAGACTTGATAATCTTATTTCCTAAAGATTACCCATTGGGGTACAGTCAATTCATATTCAAAGTGACTCTGTAGGACAGAGTAGAACTGCCTCATTATTATCATTATTTTTTTAAAAATGTTTTATTGTGAATTTTGTGATAGTTTTACATGGGAGAACATTAGTTTTACATTCATCCTATCTTATATCCTTTCATTGCCATGGTTACAATCCCCTCCATGCATCATCAACCAACTAAAGGGTATACTCTACAAGCCTGCCCCCGTTGTCAGCACACAGCCCCTCTCCCTCTCTGGGTCTAAAGTCCCTACTGCTCCATCTCTCCATGTCATCACCTCTGCCTTCATCTCAGGCATCACTGCTTCTCTGGTTAGGGTCCCGCTCTCTGCTCTTCTCCCTTAATGGTCCCAGGGACCTCCGCTCCTAGACTGAAAAGTTAATCACTCCCCTCCTTGCTACAAAATGTCTACCTTTATTTACATTTCCAACCCTCATAATCAGTCCTGATAACAATTATTCACTATTGTATCACAAGAGACTTATCTGTATTTCATTTCATCAGCCCCGCTTAGACAGACTGGATACTACTCAGTGAAGATTCTACCTTCCTACATGCCCTGTGGATCTATATTTCTCATTATTATTTTTGATCATCCCCCCAAATGCAGTTTATGCTGGTATCGCAGAGGCATGAGCAGTAGGCTCTGTCGGTTGGCCTATTGTCTGCAGCCGTGTTCCTGAAGATTCAGGACTGAGCCTCTGGCTTCTTGAAAACACTGTGCTTGGTCATCAAAGCATGCATCAGATCTTGACTTGATAGTCTGTTGGAAGTATTATCTTGGGCTTCAGCCCCTCAGGGGTTTGAAGTGTCAGCAAGTCTACTTCCTTCCTCTCTGATGAGTAATGACAAAGCGCCACACCTCACAGGTGAAGTTTAGAGCTCTTAGTACATGACTTGAATCAGTGAAGGGGGTGTCTCCACCACCACTACCGGCTATTCCTCTCTCCCAATCTACACTTTCAACGGCCTTTATGGAATACACGCTACTCCCCTAACAACTCTCCAGGAAAACAGTTGAATCACGAATCTTGAGTAAGACAAAATTATCATCTTCTCCAACAGATGGCTTGAGTGGGTTCAGTGGAGACTGATGAAGTCAAGGATTCCCCTTGGATTTGAGGCTTAGAGTCTGGAACAAAGTGCTCAACCCAATTTGGCAACATATTGGGCTACTAGGGACCACGCAGTGTTTCCTTCTGTTGTGCACAGGGTCGCTATGAGCTGATACCAACTAGATGGTACCTAAGAACAACAACATGGTGCCAGGTGGACCATGAGCATCTTGCTCTAAGAAGGCCTCCCATTGAGCAAAATGTTGCTGCAGATCACGTGCATCTCCGCAAGCTGGTGCCTGAGCTCCAGGTGTTGTCGTTAAGCACTGGTGGAGATGGTTCTGACTCAGAGTGACCATGTACATGGTTCCCCAGGAGTGGCTTGTAAATTTAAATCGCCGACCTTGCGGTTCAAACCGACATCATGGTGGAGTGCTTATTCCACAGCACCACACCAGATCTGCTTTTTTTCCTTTGGCATCACTTTTTTGCAATAAGATCAGAAATTGATCAAATCCACATCTCCCTATCAGGAGGTTTCAAGCCTTTATCCATTCTATTTGGAGTCCTGATGTGGTGTTGTGGGATAAAGCACTGGACCACAAGGTGGGTTTGAACCACAAATTCGGCGGTTCAAGTTCATCAGCTGCTCCTTGGTAACCCTATACAGGGTCGCTATGAGTCGATATCATGTTTGGTAAGGTGGAGGGTCAGATAAAAAGAGGAAGACCCCCAGGGAGACGGATTGGCAAAGTAGCAGCAACAATGGGCTCAAGCGTGGCACCAATTGTGAGGTTGGGCAGTGTTTCGTTCTGTTGTACATAGGGTTGCTATGAGTAGGTACCGACTCGATGGCACCTAACAACAACAACAACAACGAGTTGATAGCACTTAAAAACAACAAGCTTTGTATTGCTGGTAAGCTTTAGGATTAGCCATCACCCAGGCAAACCTGGAGAACCACTCCTACAAGTGTGTGGAGGCCGAGATCTACCTATGCTAAAAGTTAACTGATGCACCCAGGCAGATGTGATTCACAGTGAAGGTGCCTCTCAGTTAGAGGAGTTTCCATCAGAAGTAGTTCAATTTTTTTGTGCAATTGGGGATGATAGTGTAAATCTGGGCAAGCACACGGCCGGAGTACTGGTGTAATGCTGAAGGATAAGCACTGGACCACAAGGTCTACTTGAACCGTAAGGTTGGCGGTTCAAACCCACCAGCTGTTCTTCGGAAACCCCATTAAAGGGCTCTCTGTCGGACTCCCTGGTGTGGCCCTAAAGGTTAATGCTCCAGACTGCAAAGCCGTTTGAACTGCAAGGTTGGCGGTTCAAGCTCACCAGCAGCTCCTCGGAAACCCTATCCAGGGTCGCTATGGGTCGGAACCGACTCGGTGACACTTCACAACAACAAGAAGTTGGAACCTACTCGATGGCACTAACAACAATCTTTAAGAAACTAGGCTGCTGGGTCCTCACCTCCCATCTGCGCTTAACCACTGCCACCAGATTTTAGCCCCATAAAGATTGCTGTTAAATGCCATCGAGTTGGTTTTAACTCATAGTGATCCAATATAGGGTTTCCGACGAGCAGCTGGTGGGGTTTGAACCGCTAATCTTGTGATCCAGTGCTGATTCTACAGCGTCACGTTACTGCCAAGAAAACCCTATGGGACACTTCCATTCTGCCACGGAGTTGCCATGAGTCCTAATAACAACATGATAGTTAGGTCAAGTATTTGTGATGCTCGAAACTCATTCCTCCTTCACACACCAGCAAGCCGTTAGACTTACCGGCCTGACCGAGAGTAAATATTGGAAAGAGCTGTGTATCCCGGTTGATTGGAGCACAAGAATTTATTGAATGTTCGGGGTGGGAAGTCGACGAAACCCCTGGGATGGAGAACAATACCAGCAGCCCCAGGAAGCCAGGGTCTGGAGCTCAGGGCAGCGCTAGGCCCGCCGGGTTGCCGGGGCGACGTTTCCGGCTGGCGCGTGCAGCCCAGGGGAGCAGGAGAGTGGTGGAACGAGTGGCTAGACTAGCCCGGCGCTGTGAATTCGCCAGCGGGAGCGCGCTCGCGGCCTCACGTTCTCCGCTTTCCCGGCTCCGTCGCTGACGCGTCGTAGACGTTGGGGAGCGGGAAGGCAGCGACTGCGGGACCGGGATGAACAGCGGTGGCGGCTTCGGTTTGGGCTTGGGCTTCGGCCTCACCCCTACAGCGGTGATTCAGGTGACGAATCTGTCGTCGGCGGTAACCAGCGAGCAGATGCGGACGCTTTTTTCCTTCCTAGGAGAAATCGAGGAGCTGCGACTCTACCCTCCGGAGTAAGTGCTCGGGCTCGGCTGGGGGAGGGGCGCAGGCGCCATAGAGACCTCAGGAGCGGTGGCTTGTAGGGGAGCGCGGACGGGGGCGCGCGATGCCCGGCACGTGACCCGCTTGGGTTTACCTTCGTGCCCATGTTTGATAAGGGCACTGTGGCACGGCGCCCCGCGGCCCAGCTTACCTTGTTAGTTGGATTTGGGAGGATCCTTTGCAAAGAATTTAGAGAACTTGCCTTTCTTGTGCCTCCTGGACTTGTCAGGTTCTCTGCCCCGTCTTCGGGTTCTGTGCTCTTGATTTTTGTGTTTTTTGTTTTTTTTTTCTTTTCCCGAACTTAAGATGGCCGCAGGTGGGCCTAGACTAGTCCTCTTGGCGAACGCCTGATCTCGTTTTTTGCCGTGTGAAAATCACAAGGATTGCGCCTGGGGAAACTGTCCAGTTCTTAGTGCATTAGGGTCAGCCCGTTAGCACTGACTTGAAAGCCTGCAATTGGTGAAAAAGTGAATTAGGGTTGTATTTGTTTCCCAGGGAGTGTTCAGAAACTTAGCATCTTTTTGGTTTATCCAACTGATCCCTTCCGTGTTTTTAAAGATGATGTCAGGCAACAGATTACATTTTCCTCCTGTAAGGCCACATTGGGAGTGCGGTAGCTCTGTAGGATTAGCACTGTACTGCGAACCATTAGATTAGTGGTTCGACTCCACCAACCGCTCCGCGGGAGAGAAGATGAGACTTCTCCCTCGAATATTTACAGCTTCGGAAACCCTACACAGGGTTGCTGTGGGTCAGAACTGACTGGACAGCACTTAACAACAAAAGGAAGGTCACATTGCTCCAAGCTTTTCAGTGCTATGTACTTTTAATCCCAGGGTTTGGCTGGCATTCACAGACCGTGGCCACTTAGCAGTTAGTGTAGTTTGATTTCCCTTGTACTGTATTAGTTGCTCTGGTAGTGTAGTGGTTACGAACCTTAAGGTCAGCAGTGCAAAACTACCAGCTGTTCCGTGGGAGAAAGATGAGGCTTTCTGCGCCCGTAAAGATTTACAGCCTCGGAAACCCTTTACAGGGTCGCCGTGAGTCGGAACCAACTCCACGGCACATAACCAACCAGCCAACACTTGTAAGGGATATGATGGTTTTTCCACATTTTTACATTCATGAGCTTTTTTTTTTTTTTTTAAGGCAGAGCTTAGAACCTTAAAATCCTCCAAATTTTGTTGATTTCATTAAAATTATAAGTTATTTTTTCTGTAAATATTAAAAGAAAATTTTATTTGGTTTATTTTCTAGTAAACCTGTTTAGGTTTTAGACCTGTTTTTCTTTGATTGTCTATGTGTAGTGGCGCTAGGATGCCAGTTGAAAGGTCAGTGGTTGGAAACCACCAGCCTACACAAGAGATTTCTGTAAAGATTGTTGTTGGAAACCGTGTGGGGCCCTGTCCGGTTACTATGAGTTGGAATTTACTTGATGGCAGTGGGTTTTTGGTTTTGGTACTGCATAGGTATTGTAAAAAGTTGGGGTTTGGGTTTTAAATTTAAGGTTTTTTTCCTCTAGTTGTTTTGAGATATTTCAAATGCATAGAAAGTTGAAAGAATAATACATTTTACTGTCAGCATATTAAATATTAACTGTCCAGTTCTTAGTGCATTAGTGTCAGGACTAGCGGGCTGACACTAATGCACTAATCTAGGCGCAGCCCCTGCTATTTTCACACTGGCAAAGACACCATCAAGTGTTTTCCATTAAGTGTGTTTCCTTTTCTGGCATTCATCAATAGTTTGCTGTAGTTGCTTCCTTTCTCTCCCCGGCCTTTTTTTTTTTTTTAAAAAAAAACTTTGTTGAGTGAAGGTTTACAGAGCAGATCATCAGTTTTATATTCAACAAATTATATATGTATTTTCATTACAGTGACAGCAATCCACTCCATGTAACAACCCTGGTAGTGTAACTGCAAGATCAGCTTATATGCAGCCGCTACCCAACTGAGATATATGCAATATTCTTGACAAGAGTGTATTACACACTAAATCCAATCACGTAATAATTTAAATAAATTCACATGTGTTACTACAACAAAATTAATTAACAGATACAATGTCAATGTCATCAAAGACCAAAAAGTGGTGACAAATGAGTTAGTCAAATGCTATGGGTGAGATTTGATTATATTCTAGAGCAAATATTAAACAAAATCAAAAGAAAAGCATAATAAAAATAATACAGAAATCTGAATATGAACTATATGTTATATGTTATTTTTTTCAATGCTAAATTTCTTAGGTATGATACTCATGTGGTCATGTAGAGAATTTACTTGTTCTTAAGAGATTCAACTGCTTAAGTGTATGGGGAATGAAGAGATGAGCTCTGGTAGCGTAGAGGTTACGAATTGGGCTGCTACCCTCAAGGTCAGCAGTTTGAAACTACCAGCCAATCTGTGAAGAAGGATGAGGCTTGCTGCGCTGATAAAGATTTATAGCCTCGGAAACCCCATGCAGAGTTGCTTGAGTTGGAACCTACTCCACGTCATACCACCACCACTTCGCAAAAAGGAGCCTTGTGGATTCCGAACCGTAAGATCAGTAGCACTCCACGGGAGACAGATGAGGCTTTACAGCCTCAGAAACCCTATACAGGATCCTTATGAGTCAAAATCGATTAGATGACACAACCACCACCGCCACCTCTACTACTTCCAAAAAGAGGGGAGTCAGACAATAAAAAGATCAAAAGGGCAGTCTAAATTCAGAAGGGTTGGGAAAGAAGGTGTCATAGGAACAAGAATCACAGGGAGGAAGTAGGATAGTTAATGTTACATGGTTGTGTGCTTTCGAGTTGGTTCCAACTCATAGTGATCCTGTGTAGGGTTTCCGGGGCTGAACATTTTTACGGGAGCAGAAAGCCTCATCTTTCTCCCATGAAACAGCTGGTAGTTTTGAACTGCTGACCTTGAGGTTAGCAGCCCGACTTGTAACCACTCCACTACTAGAGCTCCTTGTGTGGGGCTTCTGAAGCTTTAAATCTTTACTGTAACACAAAGCCTTGTCTTTCTCCCAAGGAGAGGCTGGTAGAATTGAATTGCTGACCTTGCCAGTTACACTACCTGTTCTAAGAGCTTTCAGTCTTTATTTAAGCTCTTAGAACTTGTTTAATAATTGAAAAGTACTTGGAGAAGTGTTGTATCCTGTAAGAATTGAAATCATTTGGCAAAATATTTTGTTTTCATGATTAGTGTAGGGTTTCTGAAGAGCAGCTGGTGAGTTTGAACCGTCGGCCTTGTAGTTCAAACTGACCTTGTGCATTTTCCCACAGTGAGCGCCACAGTAGGGCTCCAATCTTTTAAGCATATGGTTCACTGAATTTTAGTGTATCACAAACTTCAATACATTTAAAAAAATTGTAACATAAATACATACCCAAGCCAAGTTCATAGTGACTGTCTTTATTGTTGTTAAGTGCTGTCCAGTTGGTTCCAACTCCTAGTGACCCTGGAGAGAGGTTTCAAAGAAGAAGGGTTTGATCTTCCAACCTTGCAGTTAGCAGTCCAGTGCTTATCCTGCAGTGCCATACCGGGAATGAAAGAGTAAAACTTCCTAGAGTTTCCAAAGCTGTAAATCTTTACAGAAGCAGAGTGCCACATTTTTCTTCCATGGAGCAGCTGGTAGTGTATTTAAACTGCCAACCTTTAAGTTTTTAGCTAAGTGTTTAACTACTGTGTCACCAGGGTTCCTTAAATATAACTTAAACCAAAAAAAGCTCAGTGCCGTTGAGTTGATTTGGTTTCTGAGACTGTAAATATGGACTGGAGCAGGTAGCCTCATCTTTACCTACAGAACAGCTGGTAGCATCTAGTGAGTTTAAGCTGCTGACCTGGTGGTACAGTGTTTATCCTACAGTGCCATACAAGGTCTCCACTTTGTTGTTGTTAAGTTCCTTGGAGTCGGTTCTGACCCATAGTTACCCTGTATAGGGTTTCTGAGGAGCAGTTTGTAAATTTGAATCATTGATCTTGAGGTTCAAAGCGACTTTACAGCCCAGCACATTGACCCACAGAGCCACACCAGGACTCTGTATATAAAAGATGTGTTTACAGATTTGGACAGAAATGGATAAAAGTGCAATAGTATTAGTAGTATTGAGGATATAGATGTTTAAGATTTTCATATGAATTGTTTTGTAAATAATTTCTAATGCCGATTAGAAATTAATTTGTTTAAATTTGGAAACATATTTCATTGCATTGTGAAAAAATGTTTCGCATTAAAATTTTAAGCTTTGAGTTGCTAATATGAAAATTCAGATTTTGAATGTAATTATTTTGGTATGAGATGGTGATTCAGTTACATTTTGGTTTTTGATCACTAAGAATTTATATAAACATTCATTGTAAACATTAAAAATTCCTGTAATTTGTCAGCTTTTTGTTGTTACCAGATGCTAAGTATCCAGAATTATTTCAAGTTTTGACCAATAACTGAATCTTAGAGTTCATGAAAATTTTTACAGGAGTCTTTTTTGCATTTTTAGTAAATTTTCCATTTAAGCCCAACAGGCACACAGAAAAGTTCACAGCTTGATGGCTTTTTGCAAAGTGCACATTCCCATGTAGCCAGTACTCACATCAAGGTTAGCTGAACCCTAGAAACTCATATGTATTCCCTTCAAGTCAGTTACTCACAAGGGATAATCCTTTTCTTCTTTATAACACTACAGTTTTCCTGTGTTATTTCTTTTTTTGTTAGCTTCTTCATTTCTCTGGGTTTTAAAAGGACTAAGGAAGTTAAAATCTTTCAACTCTTTATTTAAATTTAATTAATTCAAAAATAATTAAAACCAGTAATTTATAAAAACTAGAGGAAAAGAAATACACCACCTATGACCCACCACCCTATCAAAACATCTTGTGGTTGTTAAGTGCCGTCGAGTCGGTTCTGACCCATAGCGACCCTGTAAAGGGTTTCCGAGGCTGTAAATCTTTACAGGAGCAGAATGCCTCATCTTCCTCCCGCGGAGCAGCTGGTAGTTTCGAACTGCTGACCTTGCGGTTCGCAGCAAGGTAACCACTACGCTACCAGAACTCCTTATCAAAACATCTTAGTTCCATGTATTTCCTTCCAGTCTTTTTCATTTGCATATATTTTACTATAGTATAATCATAGGATGAATATACCATGATGGTAAACTTTTTTCACTTGTAGTAAGAATTTTTCCTATTTTTGCAAT
>NW_006408675.1:7193551-7194097 GCF_000296735.1 Chrysochloris asiatica | reverse complement strand
TTGCTGTTGAACACTTTAAAGAGGTCTGCAATATTATATTGTGAATATTAAATAGTAATATTTACAGATTTTACTGTGAGGGTAAGTCAAAAAGTATTGCTACCAAGATTCAAATTCATACATGTACGGGTTTATTCCAAACAAAATTTGTTTGAGAATATCTCTATGGTCAGTGGATGACACAGATAAATTCAGTTTTAAGTCTAATTAAGGTGCCTTCACAGGGAATCTGCTAGTCAGAGAAGTGAGCACACAAGGTTGTGGCATGCTTTTGGGATCACTAAGGGCTAATCTAGAGTGGTGCTGTGGGTTAATGTGCTGGACTGCAAAGTCAGTGGTTCAAGTTCACCAGCTGCTCCTCGGAAGTCCCTATTAGCCCGTACCAACTTGACAACACAACAAGGAATAATCTTTTTTTTTTTTTTCGTATGTGAGTTAAGTTTTTTTTTTTTTTAAGGTTTTTATTGTGGAGTGAGTGAAAGTTTACAGGGCACATCATCAGTTTCACATTCAACAATTCATATAACTTGTTTCATTACATTGATT
>NW_006408675.1:7161587-7175083 GCF_000296735.1 Chrysochloris asiatica | reverse complement strand
TTCCTTTCTCTCCCCCTTCAGTCTGACTCCTACATTTTTGACTTTTGGATAATTTGGTGGTATCTTTAACTGAAATACAGAGGACAAAAAGTGGGGATTGGTGAGGAAGAGCAATGCTGAATTTTATTTTGGGTTTATTTAGTTAAGGTTAGGACCTTCTGACGATCAAGGTGTAATACCCCAGCAGACACTTGGATCTGGGAACCCAGGAGAGACCTGAATTGCAGATTTGGGAATGTAAAGATAGCAAGTTAAGTATGAGGGGTTTCAAAAAGTTCATGAAAAATGAAATTGTGAACGATAACGAAATTTCTCCACAAACTTTTTGAAAGAACAGCTTTCAAAGTAAGGGTGAATTGTTGGTGAGGGCTTGGATGAAACTTGAATTATTGACCTCAGGCAAAAGTGAATTGAGAGCCCTGGATATCCACAGACAAATGTAAAAACCTTCCCTAAAAGCCGAGACTGTAAATTCCAAAAAGGCAAGTCCCCCCCCATCCAAAAAAAAAAAAAACCTAAAGAGGATAGAGAGAAACACTGTTAACTGATGATATATGGAGGGGATAATAATCAGTGTAATGAAACAAGCTATATGAATGGTTGAATGTGAAGCTGATGATGTGCCCTGTAAACTTTCACTCAGTGCAAAATAAAAACATTTAATTAAAAAAAAAAAGTGAATTGAGTTGCGTGGAAAAGAAGTAGAGTTGTATTTTTTTTTGCAACTTTATAAAGCCTTACTTGGTATGTTAATAATAACTAGTTTCAAGTTCTGAATATAAATACTTGTTTTATTTATTTTCACAATGCTTGGATAATGATAAAAGCATGTATATTTAACCAATATTAATGTGATTATGGAGTCCTAGTGTGGTATTGTGGGCTAATGCTTCAGACTGCAAAGTCATTTCAACTGCAAAGTTGGTGGTTCAGGTTCACCAGCTGCTCCTTGAAAGCCCTATGTAGGTAGGTTAGCTATGTGTTGGACTCGGCTCAATGGCACTTAATAACAGTACTGTGGTTATGGGAGTCCTAGCGTGGTGCCATAAAATAAGCACTGGACTGCCAACAACAAGGTCGGCAGTTCAAACCCATCAGCTGTGTCTTGGAAACCCTATACAGGGCTGTGAATCAGCACCGACTGATGGCACTTAACAGCAGCAACACTTAATGTGGTTAACCTACCTTGTTTTTAAGATGGATTTGGTTACAGGAAAATTTCTGTAATTGAAAAAGTAACCAGTATTTGTAGCATTACTAATGTTATGAACGGAGACCAAACTCATTGCCATTGAGTCAATTCTAATGTAGCAACCTTTGTATAAGGTCCTGAGGCCATAAATCTTTATGGGAGCAGAAAGGCTCATTTTTCTATTATGGTGCATGTGAGTTTGAACTGGTGGGTTTGAACTCTGATCTTGTGGTTAGCAGTCCACTGCTAATCCCACTCAGGCTCCATAATTCACTGAAATGTGTTTTTTTTTTTTTAAGTTTTTATTGTGAATTGAGTGATAGTTTACATGGAAGAACATTCGTTTTATACTCATCCTACAGTATTTCGTTTCCTTGCAATGATTACTATTCCCTCCACGCGTCCCTCGGGTTTGTTTTTTTTTTGATGTACACAAAAACACTCAGGAATATATAATCATTTAAACAACCCAAGGGCACATTCTGCAAGCCAGCCTCCGTGCGTCCGGCACACAGTCTTCCTCTTTGAATCTAGAGTCCTCAACTGTTCTATCTCCTCATCTCTGCCTCTATCTCTGGTGTCACTGCTTCTCTGGTTAGGGTCCCACATTCTGCTCATGCTCTTCTACTTTGTTGGTCCTGGGTTCCTATGTTCCTGGACTGTAAGATTAACTACTACCCGTTTTTGTTACAAAACTTCTACCTTTACATTTGTGACCATTGCAATTATCATGATAACAGTTTCTCACTATTGAATCATAAGAATCTTATTCCCATCTCCTTTTACCAGACCTGTCTAGACAAGATGAAAATTATGCACTAGGGACTCTACCTTCCACTGCACACTCTGAAACTAACCTTCCTCTTGAAAACTTGTAAGCCAGTTACTTCGTGCCTTTAAAGCTTCCCCATTTTAGGTAGCCAGTGTCTTAAGTTGCCCATCCCTATCTACCCTGTGTACAGAGGGGATGGGAATAATCCTTGATGTGAAGATTCTTTCCCTCTCAGTTGGCATTTTAAGCTACTACATCCGTAAGTATAGGTCAAGTTCATAAAATTATAGCAATTTATACTCATTTCCTTTATCAAAAATTTTTTATCTTCCTCTATTCGAGTTCTGATCATCCAGCCATGAAAGCTAGGTCAAACGGGTACCATCTGCAAGTTTGGGTGTTCTTGTACATTGCCGCTCACTTCATAGCAGCTGGACACTCCACTCTCAGGTCTAGCCCTCTATGGCTATATCCTTGTCCATGGGCCCAGGAGTCCCTGGGTCTCACCATACTTCTGATCAACCAGTCCTTCCTCTTCTCTCTTTCATCTCCAGGTTGACGGGAGTATGTGTCACGTGGTCGAAATCAGCCCATATCTTCATTGCTGCCTTTCCTTCTCTTCCACTCACCAGTAGACCAATGTGGTTACCAGCAAGCTTACATGCCTGCTTGTTTGTTCCCTTTGACTTTCAGTCTTGGAAGGGGTTTGTACTGAAGGGACTTGCTTTGATGGCTCTCCAGCAAACAACTTGCTTATTCTTGTAGTTGCCAATCAGACTGCCATTTTTGTTTTTGATGTTTCCTGCTGGTTTTTCTTTCCAGAAGTATCATTTCTTCCTCTAACTGTTCCATACTGGTCTTGTGCTTTCAAGTGGGAATGTTCCATCTCCAAGGGTTCTGGATGGGGATCAGGATTCCACCTAAGGTCTTACACACTACTAAGCTCTTCAAGAAGTCTCTTTTCACTGGACAAGTTCTAGCACCCTTTTCCGGTATTCCAGTCAGTTACAGGCTTACAAGCTTTTTAAAATCATGTTTCAGAATATTCCTTTCTATCCCAGTCCAGTGTCTGTTTTACAGTAGTAGGCAAGGGAAACCAGTGTTCATAAGACAATCAAGCATCTTAACATTATTTCCCCTCTTCTACCCATTCTCATTCAAATGGTTTTGAAAGTCTTAAGCAATTAAACAATTAAGGTTACATGAGATCTGAAGTTAGATTATATAATTAGACTTTAAATTCTGTGTTTACCTTAACGAGCTAGTTCTGGGACTAATCAACTTTCTTTGCCTCTGTTTTGTAAATGAAATTATTGCAGAGTCACATGTGATATTCTTCAATGTGAAATGGTATATTTTAAAAAATTATACTTACATGTTATAGATTAGGATATTATATATTTTAGCTTGAATCTTTTTGTTGTTGTTGTTGTTAAAGTGGCACTATAGGATAATGCACTGAACCACAAGGTCGGCGGTTCAGACTCTACAGCCACTCCTTGGGTAACCTATGCAGGGTTGCTCTGAGTTGAAATTGACTTGATGGCACTCAACAACAACAAAGACAAATACCGACTTTCATAGAAAGTAATTATGGACAAGTTGACAAAATGATTACTAGGTCCATGAGGATAGTATGTTTTGCATCTCCAAGATGATTCATATTAAGGAAAGTTGTTTTCATCATTTTTTTATAGGCCAGCTTAGATTGAGTCAAATAGGATTTAAGAGTCTATGCTCTTTTGCATATAAAATATGCAGAATTTTGTTTGTAAAATCAGTTGCTTGTAAAATCACATTTCTGCCTAGCTAGAAGCAGACTGTGTGTATGCTTATAAACAATCTGATAATAGGGATTTAAGGTCCTGATTTTTAAATCCATATTATCAGATTGTTTCTAAGACTGTTGTGAAGTATATAGTGATTTCAGGGAAACACATTAGGTGGGATTGTAAGTGGTTAGAAAATTTACTTCTGAGGACTCAGGCTTTTATAAAAGGAATGTTGCTTTTTTATAGTGGTACTTTTTCTGGAACATCTTTGGGTTACATCAGCTGTTTTCATATGTCATGATATTATTAATTTTGAGTTTCAAAATTTTAAATTATGCTCTAAGCCTGCCTATTGCCTTTCATCTTTGCAGACAAATCACCATTAAATGACATTGTTTTTCTATTTTATGTCTTAATGATCTTTATTAAAAATTTTTTTTGTCTTGATTATGCAATATTATATAAAGATGTAAGAAAGAAATTTGAAAGAAAATGGCGAAACCAAACAAATGTCTGTTAAATTCAGTTTTTTTTTTCTTTTTCTCTTGCAGCAATGCACCTCTTGCTTTTTCCTCCAAAGTATGTTATGTTAAGTTTCGTGATCCATCAAGTGTTGGTGTGGCCCAGCATCTAACTAACACGGTTTTTATTGACAGAGCTCTGATAGTTGTTCCTTGTGCAGAAGGTTAGTATCTCACAGGTTTTTCGTATTGATTTGATCTCTGTCTTGTCTGTTACTTACCTTTGGCTTTTCCAGAAATTGACAAGTAGATGTTAGTTGTTGGTGTATGTTGTAAAGTAAGAATGAAATTTGGAGAAGGAAGGGATATTAATTTTATATATTAGTCTTTAATTTATTAGGTATGTTTGAGGTTTTTGCATCTAGACATGTAAAAATTAAATTATTTGGTTCTCAGTTTGCTTTGACTTTCTGTAGTCTTTGTAAGTTAGAAAGAAAGCTTTTGGATTTTAGCAAGTTGTGAGAGTTCTTAAATTGAAAAAAATTAAGTTGGGAAGGGAAATTATTTTAAATGTACTAAAAAGTAAACACTTATCCTTCTGTATATAATATTAATATTAAATAAATAGAAACAATGTACACATTTTGCCAAATTGGGTTAAGTGGTGCTATTTATGCTTATAAGAAATATATTTATAATTTATACTTTCAAGTGTCCTCTTAAGATAATTGACTTTAAAAATTACCATGAGACCATTATTTCATGTTTAATATAATTGTTTGCTCTGCAGCCAGAAATTATTTTTTTCTCTTTAATGACTTTTTTTGGTAATTGAAAAAGATCATGGATAGCAGTTTTCCCAAAAAGGAAGTAGTTGTTGATGATAGGAACAAGGCTAAATAAATTTTATGACTTATACTGCTTTCAGAGCTAATAATTACTACTATTTAGTTTTTAGTAACTTATGTTTACAGAGTCATTCACATATAATAAACTGTGTTGAATTTGACCGTTGTAGTGTTCAGTTAACATTTATTCAGATCACCAACTATGGCATGTGTATGTACTACATGGATTTTAGAGTTGGGTTATTATAATTGAAATATCTTTAATTTACATTTTCTCTGTGGATGGTGGTAACTTTTATAACATTAACGTTTGCTTGACACAGTTACTGAGATTTTATATGTGATGTTTTGAAGTCTCTTTTAGAGACCAGGTTAACCTTTGAAATAACTTAATGTATAATTAACAGTTTGCTGCACTTTCTAGGTTTATGCTCGGTTTAGAATGCCTGTTCTGAGATGTCAGAAACAGTAAAATTAGTTACAGCAAGTATAATTCTGGTGTTTTTGATGTCCTAGGATAAGACATTCTAGATTTTTCAGGTAAATTTGAAAGTTTATTTCCCTTGCCTGAGGGGTAGGGGTATGTTAGAAACAATAAATACAGATGAAAGTTAAGTATTTTCAAAATAATATTCTTATCTGTATGGGGACAGTAATCCTTAAACTGTAAAGTGAGTGGGGAAGGACCTAATTAATGGTTTCATTCTTCATACCTTATAGTGAAATTTCCTACCAAGTAAGCTGCATGGGGAAAAGAAATCAGGTAGAAGATTTATTAAACTGGAAATTAATTACATCAGAAAATAATAATGAATCAGGATATTAATGAAATATACCAACAGCACAGTGAGTTTTGTACTGTGTAACTCACTAGTTAGAAGGAGTCATTTATCAGTGTTGCTTTGTCGAAACTGCTGAATTCCCAAAGAAGTTTGTCATTTATGTATCCGAGAAACCCTGACACTGATTTGTCATAAACAGTCAAGGTTATGGGCATAGAGTGATCTTTTTTGTTAGTTTTGTTTGATAGTGGTAAATAAAATACACATTTAAGTTATAGCTTTTGAGTATTTTTAATATGAACATTTGGGTACAAAATCTGAGCATATTTTTACTGCAGTATGGTTACAAGTAAGTATATATTTTGGAACACTGACCTATAAAATAATTGGTATTAGAAAAATAGTCAAATACACAATTTCATTAAATATGACAGATGACTTTATGGAACCTGATGAATTTCACAGTCAGCTGATAAAAATCTGATTATGCACTGCAAGCAAAGAAATAATGCATTGTACTAAAAAAGATAGCAAAGTAAGTTTGAAATGAATGAAAAGACTTCTAGTAGAGTAAGTGCTATAAGAAGAGAAGTACTATGTTGCTGTGAGCAGTCTTCTATTAATTTCACTGACTGCATTAATTTCTTGATTCTACAGAAACAGCATTATGACAGAAATGAGAACGCCACAGAATTAAGGTTTAGGGAAAGTATTTTCAATTCCTTTAAAATCCTAAATTGTAGAAGTAATGTTTGATGTAATAATTTCATACATATTTAGTATTAGTTGTTGTTAACTAAACATGCCAATTCAAAATAAAGTATACTTCCATTATACTCGTCCAAATGTGACCTTCTTGTTTTTTTTTCTTTTTCTTTTTCTTTTTTTTGTTTTTTGTTGCGTGCATCTCAGATTTCTTTTTATAAATGTTAACACTTAGAAAAAGATAAGGTCAAACATTACAAAGGTGTCAGCCTAATCATCAGTCATAACTTTATGTCCACATTTTCTGGTAGATGGATTTTGACTATTAATTTGGTTTTGTATGTTTTCTCTATGTGATATTTGTGCATTATTAGATGACTAGACTGGCCAAGGCAGACCTGTTACACTTGCCTGAGTTAGGCATTGTTTGCCATGCCACTAAACCTGCCGTCAAGTGAAACCTTCATTGGGGAAATGAGATCGGAGTCTGAACCGCAGAAGATGGACGCCCTGTCTCTGTTTTTTATTGTTTTACTTTAATTTCATTTCTTTTTCTTTATTTTGTCCCCCCCCCTTTTTTTTTTTGTTTTGTTTTGTTTTGTTAAATATCTTTCACTTTAACTTGTGAGCTGATTTTCCAGTTCTTTGTAAATGATATTCCATTAAAAGTTCATAACATTGTGTTGCAAATTTTATTGGAAGATGACTAGCAAAGCTAAACCTTAAGATAAAATATATTTTCAAGTAGCAAATTAGAACACATTGTTGTGAAGCTCAGTGTGAGTCATAATTGGTGTTTATAGATTGATCAGGTACATTTCGTTCTTGAAACACTCAAACACTGGTAAGAATCTTAGGAACACTTTATAATCTCAGTGAAACATTTTTGCAGTCTTTTTTCCCTTAGGTTTTACAACTGTCAGAAAAACAAGCTCAGTAGCTCCTAATATTAATCCTTTCCTCAAGAATTTTAGGCATACACAGTCATCAAAGAAAGTGAGAAAATTTTATATAATTTGAGGCTAGGAGAAAAAAGACTTTTGTTATATAAAATAATTTATTTCCATAAATTAAGCAGACTTTTAGCTGCTTACTTGGGTAATGGGTATTTAAGAAGCTGTTATTTGTGTGTGTGTATTCCTGTTTGCTTGAACTTTTTGTTGACAAATTTTTAGAAGTTGCCAGCTTCTAAAAAGATTCTGAGATTCTGACTAGTACTATCATACTGTGAGAAAGATGTTTTTTCTCTTAAGTTTTCTTTGAGGAATATAGTTTGGGAAAAGTGCTAAGTGGTTATTTGTTTCATATCATATAGTTTGATAGTATTTGGAGGTAAATTTTATAGAATTCTACCTTGGAAATTAGCAGTGGAACTTTTTTCTATTTTAAAATACCTTCAATGGTAATTAAAATAAGCAAAAAGTATTTCCGTGCTTATAGTTAGTCTAAACAATTTCAATAGTTTATTACTGTCATGAAAGACTTACATAAAATATTACTGGTATTTTATTTAAGCCATAAGTAGTTAACTTTTGGTCTGTTGAATATCCCTTTTGTTTGTTCTATAGACAGTGTTGTTTGTTAATTGACAAGTAGCATTTAATTTGTAGGATTACTAGATTGGAACTCTTAATTTCTTTTCTTTTTAAGGTACATAGAGTAGTAAAGCATAGGATTTGTACCTTTAAGGACCTTGGTTGACTTATCAAGATGTATTCACATTTCTCAAACTTGTTATTTAAAAAGGAATAGTTTTTTTATAGTGGATAATCAGTTCTGATATGAATATAGATAGTATAGAATGTATATAGAGATTTACATGCTAACATTAGTTATTAATTGAATATGGATTATTGTTATTTGATGTCTTCAGTAAGGTCTACCTACCTTTTGCTTATCTTTATGCATGTTTAAAAAAATCTGTGCTTGTACCAAGTTGACATTGAGATAATAAAGTAGCTTTTTAAAATTAGTTATTTAAAAGTCGAATAGATTTAGTTTTTGCAAAGCTTAGAACAAAATAGTCATTTGATAAAGCTACTAAACTAATTTTTACTCTGTTCCTCTAAATAAGGCATAACCATTATTTAAAGCAAATAATTCTGTTTAGGGGTTTATCCCTGTAGATTTTACCATTAAAGCCCAGCATGGTGCTTTTAAAATTTAACTGCATATGCTATATTCAGTTTACCATGATTTTGTACTCTGTGTTTTAATAATTTTAAAGAAGTCATAATGGAAATGTGTAGTTATCTACCCTGCAAGTATAAGTAGTTCTAAAATATCTACATGCCAATTTTTTTTAAGAAACTTTTTTTTCGGGTAAGATATATGACCAAGAGAAACTAGTAAAAGTTGCGAGTAGTCCTTATCAAAATTTAATGATTAGTATTCTGTAATTAAATATGGCAAATTGATGTACTTATTTCAGATTATACTTTTTTATCTTTTAGATTTTAGGGATTTCTTTCTTTCTGAGTATCTAAGATTATTTTATTGTTACCATTGTTAATTGTTATTAGTTAGAATGTTCATAAAGAAGATCTTTAGGTTTTAACCATCCCAATTCAGATAAGTATAAATCAGTTTTAAAATCTAACCTTTTAAGAATGTACCTGAGATTAGGGAACCTTTTTTATTGTAATTCTCAAAAATTTTAGCAATGTCCCAAGACATTCTTTGGAACTGGACTCTTTTAGGCATCTATTATACGAGAAGGCTTCTAAAAGTTGGTGAATAAATTTATCTTTTAATTCCATTTTTCCATGAACTTTTTGAAGCTGTCTCTCTTACTTTATGAGATGTCATATGAACTGAATGGGTATGGTGTTTTAAATTGAAGGTGATTCAAGAAGTAGGTGTTTATTTTTCTTCTGTCTACTAAAATAGATTCCTTTGGAGAATTATCAGAATTGTTTGCATCACAAGTAGATAGGGCACTCATTAAGGAGCAAATTTCAATTCGCACATATTTGTTTTTCTTTTTCTTTTTTTTGACTAATTTGGTTATTTGCCATTTCTGGGGATTAAACTTTAAAAAATGTTCTTCTTTTCTGTATCTGATGTTCTGTGTGCTATTAGTGATGCAGCCAACACGAACGGTTGTCATGTGTAACACAACTTTCGATCACCGCGAAAACACCGTCCTGGGAAAGCGTCCATGCTTGATATCGTTTGGTTCATGAACATTAAGTTTCCAGTACAGGTGACCCATAGCTCAAAGTGTTAAATAATTGTCTACATTATTCAGTTTTTAAAATAATATTCCATTAAATGAGATTGTTAGTCTTTGAAGTTTTGCTCACTTTTATTTTTCCTAGTAGAGCAGGATAAAAGGAAAGACTTAAGTTCTTATTTATTTCTTTATATGGATCTGATAGATAGATTCATTTATTATTATTATTTTTTAAGTGCAAGGGTAATTGTAAAATCATAGTGTAAAGTTTGTGTGGTGTTTCTGCTTTCTGTAATGATTGGAATTTGCCTCTGCAGGTAAAATCCCAGAGGAATCCAAAGCCCTTTCTTTACTGGCTCCTGCTCCAACCATGACAAGTCTGATGCCTGGTGCAGGATTGCTTCCCATACCAACTCCAAATCCCTTGACTACAGTAAGTACTGTACTTTAAGTCTGCTTTGAAAAGGAACAAGTGTGCAACTATGTAATCAATTGAGTAAAGATCTTGGAAAACAATTCCATTTTGGATCTATTTTTTTTTTAAATTTAGGAATAGATTTGAAAACTATTTTTTTGAAGCAGTTTCGAAAACTATTTTTTTTCCGATAGGTACCATTCACTTAAGCTCCCTTTTGTAATTACTCATGAAGGAATTGAGTGTTCATTTAAATGAGAACTCAAGTAAATTACTCATTAGAAAATCAATTGTTGAAACTCAGAATTTTAAATCATGTGGGAAACTGGAGGATCTTTGTAACTGGATTTCTCAGTTCATTAGGCTGAAATACACAGTATTGATGATAATCTAGCAGTAAGAAAATGTAACAAGATGAAGACCTGACCAAAATAGGTTTTTATTAGCAGTGAGGTGTTAAATAGTAGTTTAATACTTACTTTGTGATTGTAAGGGGCTTTGATACAATTGTAGAATAATCACTGGACTGCTAACCACATGATCGACAGTCCAAACTAACCAGTGACTCCAAAAGAGAGAGGTGAGGCTTTTTACGTTTGTAAAGATTTTGTTGTTGTTGTTGTTGTTAAGTGCCGTCTAGACGGTTCCGACCCATAGCGACCCTGTACAGGGTTTCCAAGGCTGTAAATCTTTACGGGAGCAGAACGCCTCATCTTTCTCCCGCAGAGTGGCTGGTAGTTTCGAACTGCTGGCCCTAAGGTTCGCAGCCCGATTCGTAACCACTACGCTACCAGAGCTCCTTTTTTGTAAAGATTTACAGCCTCAGAAACCCTGTTATAGGGTTACTATGAGTTAGAATTGGCTCGATGGTAGTGAGTTTGTTTTCTTTGGGTTTTCAAAGCAGTTAAAAAGATCTTACTATTATTGGGACTTTTGGGTTTTTGTATAAAATATTCTGAGCATTTACATTTTTTTCCTCCTTTTGAAAACAAAATTTAAAACTCACCTAATTGAAAGTTATACCTAGATTTATGTTGTTGAACAGGTAGTGATTTCAAACTCTCACCAGCTACTCCTTGGAAACACTATACAGGGTTGCTATGAGTTGAAACCAGCTTGGCATCATTTAATGATAACAACAACATAATTGTAGTTTACTTACTCAAGTAATAAAAGTCGCTCCTGAAATGTTGAAGTGTAAAATTTAAGCCTTTTAATTTTTGCACAATGTTTGTTCTGCCAGAGACCTTTTGAAAATTGAGTATCTGATCAATTGAAATTACTTTTGGAAATTTTGCTCCTGACTCTGTGTGTGTGTGTGTTGTTGTTATGTGCTGTGGAGTCGGTTCTTACTCATAGCAACCCTGTACAGGGTTTCCAAGACTGTAAATCTCTACGGGAGCAGAAAGCCTCATCTTTCTCCCGCAGAACAACTGGAAGTTTCGAACTGCTGACCTTGTGGTTCACAGCCCGATTCGTAACCACTACACTATCAGAGCTCCATATATATATGTATAATGTGTATGTATATATAATTATTATTTTTAGTTTTAAAGGTTTTATTGTGAATTGAGGCTTACAGGGCAGATCATCAGTTTTACACTCAGTAAATCATTGCAATGAGTACAATCCCCTCCATGCACCATCAGCTAACTGTATTTACCTCTGTTAATTTTTTTTTTTTAATGTACACATACCATATTGAAAATGTATTTGTTTAAATGTCCAAAGGTCACATTTTGCAAGCCAACCTCCTGCCTGTAGGCACATAGCCTTTCTCAGTCCATGGGCTTATAATCCTCTGCTTCCTGTCTCTCCTGCCTCTGCCACCATCTTTGTTGTCACTGCTTTTCTGGTTAGGATCTCTCACTCCACTCATACTCTACCTTTTTGATGGTCCTAGGGTCCTCTGTTCCTAAAATGACAAATGCTCCCTCCTTTTAGTTAAACCTCTTCTACATTTACAGTTGTGATAATAGCCATTAGTCCTGATAACAGTTACTCACAGTTAGTTGAATCATAAACTCCGATCCCCATCACCAGACCCATCTGGACAAGAGGAAAACTATTCAGTGAGGATTCTGTCTTACCTCCTTGATTCTGACATTAAACACCCTCATGAAAGCTTGTAAGCCAGTCACTTTGTGCCTTTATAGCCCTCAATTTTGGTAGCCAAATCTAAGTTGCCTATCCCAATCAACCCAGTGTACTGAGGAGGGAGGCAGGCTTATTCATATCAAGATATGAATAATTCTTCCCTTTCAGTTGGAATTTTGGGTAACTTCATCTATAAGCAAAGATCCAGTTCATTAAGTGGTTCCAGTTTACGTTTACTCCCAGTATCAAACTTCTTTGTCTTCATTTGATTGAGTTCTGATCAGCAAGTTATTCAAACTAGGTCAAATGAGTAAATGAGTACTACATGCAAGTTTGGGAGTTCTCACACGCCTTCCCCCCTCCCCCCCCACTTCAGTCCAGCTAGTCACTTCAACTTCACTCTTAGCTCTAGCTACAAGTGTCTAGGTCAGTGTCCTTGGGCTCAAGAGTTCACAAGTTTCTCTGAAGTTCGAACCAACCAGCCCTTCCTCTTCTCTCCCTCATTTCATGGTCTTTGGGTATCTATGGAACATGGCCAGACTCAGCCCATATCTTCATTGCTGCAGTTCCCCCTCTTCTACTCACAAGTTGAACAGGGTGATCACCAGCAAGCATACAAGACTTCCCTTTTTCAGTCTTAGAAAGGCTGAATTTCTTACTGTGATGGCTTCAGGGCAAACAGTTTGCTTAATATTGTCACAGCCAAACATTCTGCTTTTCACCACCCCCCAATGGTCTTTCTTTCAAGAAGTATCTTCTATTTCTCGCTGTCTTTTCTATTTGTATTCTGGTATATTTTACCATACTATTTTATTTCTAGGGTCTTCACTTTTTCTCTAGAAAATATTTTGCTATCCTGAAAATTCCTAGAGGTTATTTGGCAATAATTTATTACTATTTGATTTGTTCCCTTAAGGGCAAATGAGTTTTTCTTAATTCATCGTTAGCCATCTGGTATTATAAAACATAATTTTTGAAGAATAATTTCAATTAGAAATTAGTATAAAGGTAACCAATAGTGATTTAGTATAAAGATGCTAAAGCAAATAGAAGAAATGAGGTTATAAGAGCTGAACAGAAAATTTCAAAGGTCAGCTCAAGATGACAAAATCAAGTATTACAGCGAAATGTGCAAAGATATGGAGTCAGAAAACAAAAGGGAAGAACATGCTCAGCATTTCCCAAGCTGGGGGAACTGAAGAAAAAATTCAAGCCTTGACTTTAATTATTGAAAGATTCTCTGGGCAAATTATTGAACAATGGAGGAAGTATCAAGA
>NW_006408675.1:7150299-7160297 GCF_000296735.1 Chrysochloris asiatica | reverse complement strand
CCAAACTCTCTCATACTTCAGACATATTGTCAGGAGGGACCAGTTGCTGGAGAAGGATATCATGTTTGGTAAGGTGGAGGGTCAAAGAAAAAGGAGAAGACCCCAGCCAGATGGATTGGCAGAATGGCAGCATCAGTGGGCTCAAGCGTGGTAGCAATTGTGAGGTTGTCCCAGGACCGGGCGTCCCAGGACCGGGCATTGTTTCATTCTGTTGTGCATAGGGTCACTGTGAGTCGGTATGGACTCAGTGGCACCTAACAAGAACAACAACATAGTGATGTGGGCCCTGGTTACCTCTCTGACATTTATTTCAACTTCTGTATTCTTGGCCTCATTGTTTCTTGGATATGCCAAGTATATTTATTTCTGCCTTAAGAATTTTGCATTTATTTCTTTTGCCTACAATATTCTTTTCCATACATTAAGAAGGTTCACTCTTTCATAAGTTTCTATTTTAAAAATTGTATTGCTTAGGGAGTCCATTATATATGGCAGAATGCAGAAGTATTAATATTTGGAGTCCCAATAGTTTTTCCCGTAAAGACCAAAAGGGAGTCTTAACATAGTTCCTTGCACCAGGGCTAGAAGGCACACTATTCTGAGAACAGTAATTCTATTCTTACAGAGTGACCATGTCCAGTAGAACTTTCTGTGACGATGGAAATGTGTACATCTGTACTGTTTAATATGGTAGTCAGTAGATTCATGTAGCTATTGAATTCTTGAAATATGACTAGTGTAACTTGGAAGATCCTACAGCTCAGGGGTTAAGAGCATTGATCTCGTGACTGAGAAATTGAATTTTAAAATTTATTTAATTTTAATTAATTTAAATTCAAATAGCCATATGTGACTGTTGTTATTGGTTGCTGTTGAGTAAGTTCTGACCCATAGTGTCCCTGAATATGGTTTCTGAGACTACAAACATTTATGAGAGCTGAAAACCTTGTCTTTTTCCTGCTGACCTTGTGGTTAGAATGTTTATCCTATAGTGCTGCCAGTACTCCCCATATGGGACTCAAACTCACTGCCATTTAGTCACTTTTGACTCCTAGCAATGTTGTGTAGGATTTTTGAGGCGGTATGCTTTAAGGGAGCAGAAAGTCGTGTTTCCTTTAGAATGTGTGTCAGGTGGTGGTGGTAGTGTGCCTTGGAGTGACCTTGTATAGAGATTCTGAGGCTGTAAATCTTAATGGCAGCAGAAAGCCTCATCTTTTTCCCGGAGAGCAGCTGGTCGATTTAAACTGCTGAACTTGTGGTTAGTAGCCCAATTTGTAACCCGCTATCCTACCAGGACTCCTCGTATGTGTGACATGTTGCTTCCAAGCTGGGCAATACAGCTAGAGAAGAGTGATGTAAAGAGGAGGAGAAAAGATTCTTAAATGAGAACTAATTAATCTTTACTATTTGAAAAACAAAGGGATTGTACTAGATGATTTGTAAAAACTCTTTCAAATCTATCAGTACATGACTCAGTAGGGAGATTTGTAGGTCAAGGGCTTAACAACTGGAAATACCTGGAAAAGACTGTTCTAAATCCATGCAAAGCTAATGAACAGTAAGAATTTTATTTGTGGTGTAGTTTAACTGGATAATAATTCTCTTTTATAGCTAAAAAAAATAAATAAGGTGTGACCCTTAATCCTGTGAGTTCCTTAGATTATAGAAGACATGTAAATAAGGTGTGACCCTTAATCATGTAAGTTCCTTAGATCATAGAAGACATGGTGCGGAGAAAGGTGACTACAGAAGCAGCACATGGAGAAAGGCTAGGTTCAGAGGGTGGTAGCTTTGACTCATAGAGACCTAGATCTCTCATCCATTATTAATTAAGATACTGTCACAAATTTTGATACTCTTGAAATTGTGGTAAACCCCAATAGCCAACCCACTGCCATTGGGTCAGTTCTGATTCATAGCGACTCTTTATAGGGTTTCTGGGGCTGTAAATCTTTGTGGTAACAGACAACCTTATCTTTCTCCCATAGAGTGGTTGGTGGGTTTGAACTGTTGACCTTTCAATTAGCAGACCAACACTTTAACCCACAGTGCCACCAGGGATCCTTCCTGAAATGGTGGTGGTGGTTTCTGTTAATTGCTGTTGAGTTAATTCTGACTCCTGTCGACCTTATATAGGATTTTCGAAGATAGGCTGGTAGGTCTGAACCACCGACCTTGTGGTTATCAGTCCAGTGCTTATTCTACAGCACCACGCTGTCAGTAGTCAGGTACCACATATACAATAAATTTCATGAAGGAAAAAGAGTAAATTATATGATAGTAAGTCAAGCTTTATATAAGCTTAGAGTTGGAGTTGATTCATTGGACAGACGCTAGAGGAAGAGCTTTCTAAGCAGGAAAACAACCAGTGGAATGCCTGCCCTAGGGCAAGTTGAAAACACAGAATGGTAGGTAGTATGGATGAAAAGTAGTGAACAAGGAGGGGTAGCTTGTATGTGTTCTGAGATGGATTGATAGAATAGATAGGGCATTGCTTTATGTAAATTTTTTAGGCCACCAATAGGAGTTAGAATTCTAAAGTTATCAGTGAATTTTATTGTTGTTGGTAAATGCTGTTGAGTTGGTTCTGACTCATAGTGACCCTGTATAGGGTTTCGTGGAGTTACTGGTGGGTTTGAACTGCTGACCTTGTTTCTTTTTATAGCTTGGTGTTTCACTTAGCAGTTTGGGAGCTATACCAGCAGCAGCACTAGACCCCAACATTGCAACACTTGGAGAGATACCACAGCCACCACTTATGGGAAATGTGGATCCTTCTAAAATTGATGAAATTAGGAGAACAGTCTATGTTGGAAATTTGAATTCTCAGGTAACTAAGAAGTAACTGAATAGTTTTAGCCCTTTTTTTTCCTTCTGAAAATTCTTATTTGCTACTGAAGTAACATTTACTTGATTTTTTTAAAGAATAAAACTCATTAAAGTATCACTTTGTTTCTTTAGACAACAACAGCTGATCAACTACTTGAATTTTTTAAACAAGTTGGAGAAGTGAAGTTTGTACGGATGGCAGGTGATGAGACTCAGCCAACTCGGTTTGCTTTTGTGGAATTTGCAGACCAAAATTCTGTACCAAGGGCCCTTGCTTTTAATGGAGTTATGTTTGGAGACAGGCCACTGAAGTAAGAAACCCTAAACAAAGAAATTCTAATAGTTTTGAAAAGTGTTTAAGTAATTTGATATGATTGAGGCTCCCCTTCCCATTTGAATAGTAATTGGCAATTTGCGGAAAGGAAGACTTTGTGTTAAGTATAAATGAAGTGCATGAGTTGCTTACCATGTTAGCTTCTAAATTCCTAAAGTTGTATTGAAAGATACTTATCTTACTTTCTTATTTTCTCTTTTAGAAGGTCTAATTTAATCTTAACATTTATATACCCTATATAACAATTGTAGGTCTATTTCCATAAGCTGTAACAAGTCAGGTTGGTTTTGCATTGTGACTTTAGGCTAATGGACCATTTAACATGTGGGTTGGATTAGGAACCATAAGAACTCTGATAAATTCATACCCAAGGAAGAAAATAATTACACGTAAGTGTTGTAAATCAAACAATTGGAATTTTAAGGTTTGGTTGTATTCTTAATTACAAAGTGAAACATTTTGTAGCCTTTCAGATACTCAACACCAGAAATTGTATTTTACTTAGATTATTGAGGCAGATATAGTTCTGTCTGAATTTCATATAGATGACTGCCTTAGTTATACAGTTTTAATTAGGATTCTGGTATTAAAAGAGATAAATAACTCTTTTTAGTAGATGCTTCTCCAGTAGGATGGGTAAAATGAGATACACCAAATTTATTTTATGCGTCAGAGAAGCTGCCATTGCTGTCTTCATTTGAACCTGTTTCTGACACTATCATGGTCCAGGGATGATTAAAATGATACACATAATATGCAACTTGCTCTTCATCCTCCCAAAGTGTAAATACTGTCAACAAAGCCCTATAACCTAGGAATTAGAAATGACTCATTTTAATGTTGGTGTCAAGATTTTAATTTATTATAGATATGTGTCTAAGCACTTTCTTTTGTCTATTCAAATTGTTAAAGAAGTCAGCTAACGTTCACATTTTTTCTTTCCTTTTGACTTTGTTAGAAAGATGTGATGGGAGGTGTGGGTGGGTGTTTAATTATGGTTTTGGAATTGTTTTGGGCTGTTCTGTATTTTGTGTTCTTCTAAGTTATTCTCAAATTTATAAATGTGTATATCATATAAGAATTTAATTGTTCTATGTTTTGTGAAATATGGTGTGCATTTGTGATATGCCAATATTTTTAATTTAGAATAAATCACTCCAACAATGCAATAGTAAAACCCCCTGAGATGACACCTCAGGCTGCAGCTAAGGAGTTAGAAGAAGTTATGAAACGAGTACGAGAGGCTCAGTCGTTTATCTCAGCAGCTATTGAACCAGGTAAGGCCATAGTGTTATTATATAGGTCACAGGTTAAAGATCATAGATGCTTAGAACTGGAAGGAATTTTAGAAATTATCTTGTTCAGTCCTTTCATTTTACAAAGAAGACAGATTCAAGAAAGAGTAAGTGTCTTGTTCTTATCAAAGAACTACTTAGCACAAACATTGTCTTTTCCCAGGGTACTGGATTGAGACACTTTAGCTTGAATTAATCAGCTATTTATATTTTAATAGCAGAATTAATGCTCAAGACTAATTTGCTTGAAGCAAAATATAATGGTACTGTGAAGCTAAAAAAATAAACCATGTAAAAACCCGTGGTTAAGCAGATTTCACCTCAAACCTTTAATTTGAAAAATAGAAAAGAGTCCAATGGTCTATAGAAAAAAAGTACAGATACCCTCTTAGTAAGATAGGAACACCTATTTAATCTTCTGTGTTGCTAACCAAAATAATTTTAAAATTCTGTCTAAAAATGGTGGTTTATATTTGCATACATTTTCACATTTAACACTCAGAGTTAAAGTTTCCACTTTAGCAAAGTAAATGAAAAAAGGTCTTAAAGTCACTGTTCTAGGAATTACAAACATGTTATAATCTTACATTATGGCAGCAACAAAATACTACGAACAGCTGTTTATAATCATGTGGTTTATATGTACTGCTGCAGGATGGCTGCACTCAACGAGTTTATGCAATGACTTTCTTGGATGTTTCTGAAGGATAATTGCACAGGAGGAGGATGTGCAGAGAGTAGGCCCCTTGCACTATATGTGGTACATTCCACTTGTGCCTGATTATTAATTGGGATCTTTAATTGTTCTGAGCTTACACTGCAAAGTGGTTTTTTCCTCCCAGAGTCTGGAAAGAGCAATGAAAGAAAAGGCGGTCGATCTCGTTCCCACACTCGTTCAAAATCCAGGTCTAGTTCAAAATCCCATTCTAGAAGGAAAAGATCACAGTCAAAGCACAGGTGAGAATTTATAGTATCATATTCAAAAGTTTTTCAATTTAGTATTTAAAATAGTTGATATTTTCTGAGTTTTTGTTGAAAATGAAAATGTAGACATTATCACTGCGTTCACCTGGAAGTGTGGTTACCTTTAAATATTGTTTACTATAGTTACCTTTAAATATTGAGTTACTATAGTTAAGAATGAAATTTTGTATAGGTTGATATTGATTTTTAACATTTTAACTGATTTTTACTTATAGAAGTTAATGGTCTATCTAAAGGTGAGTTTTCTAAGTGTAAACTAATTTTTATAGCGTTATTAGAAACTTTTCTTTGTTCTTATGGGTAAAAGAAGGCATATGTAGTGATGTTGAAGTAGCTTTTTTGTTTTGTGGCCCCGGAGTTCCCTCAAGGGCTGGGAGTACCACCTGTGGTCTAGTTGTAAGCAGTCACCTCTCTGCAGTACCATGTGTCCAACAATGCACATTAAGTCCTTGATAAGGTCTAGGAATAAGAGCCTTGTCTACCCATTTTTGGAACTAAGGCCCAGGAGAACTTGCAGCTTTAGCTCTACTATGCTTAATTAACAACAACAGCAACACTGTGCTTACATTGTTTCTGATTATCTTACTTTGAAGCCTAGCTCTCTGATTTTAATCTGTCATTGCTTTGTTTTTGATGCAGAGGGATCCTTAAAATGTAAACTTGAAATGCCATACCAATTAGAAGTCCCCTAAGAATTGTCTAAAGTGACAAAATTCTTATTTAAGGCATATAGGAGACTTTTGTTGAAATGTAACAATGTGTGTAAAACCCACTGCTGTCTAGTCAATTCTGTCTCATACACTGTAGGACAGAATAGAACTGCCCTTAAAGGGTTTCCAAAGCTGTAAGCCCTGGTGTGGCACTGTAGGATAAATATTGAACTGCTAACTGCAAGTTCATCATTGGTTCAAACCCACCAGCCACTCCCTGGAAATCCTATACAGGGTTGCTATGAGTTGGAACCAACTTGATGGCACTTACCAAAGCATCAGTAAGTCTTCATGGAAGTCGACTGCCACATGTTTTTCCACATAGTGACTGGTGGGTTCCAACTATCCACCTCTGTTAGCAGTCAAGTTCTTGAAACTGCTATGCAGCTAAGGTTCCTAAAAATGTTTATTTAAAAACCGTACTGCCATCAAATCCATTCCAACTCATAGCAACTTTATGTAGTGTTTCCAAGAGTGTAAATCGCTCGAGGAGCAGACAAACTTTCTCCCGTGGAATGACTGGTGGTTTTGAATCTTGTGGTTAGCCGTTAGCCGCTCAGTGTCACCAGAGTTTCTCAAAAATGTGTATGTTATTGTTCAGTGTTGTGGAGTTGGTTCCAATTCATAGCAACCCTGTATTAGCGTTTCCAAGGAGCGGCTGGTTGTTTTTATCTGCCAATCTTATGATTAACTGCCCAACGCCCCCAGGGCTCCTTAAAAATGTATATGTTGTTATTAAGTGCTGTTGAGTCCATTCTGATTCATAGCAACCCTGTAGTAGTCTACAAGGAGTGGCTGGTGGGGTTTGAACTGCTGATCTTGTAGTTAGTAGTCTTGTGCTTATACTATAATGCCACCCAAAAAACTGTGTATAGTGCATGTTATATATACACATATCTTTCTGCTACTGTATAGCGAGAGGGAGGAAAGAAAAGCATGTGTGTGCATGCATGTGTGCTAGCTGTCAGAGTGTTTGAGGAGAAAGAGGTTTGAAGTGAAGAAAGAAAGGAATCTGCATGCTGTAAGTTAGGGCTTACTGGGAAGCTCCGTATAGTATGCTGGTCTCTGATGATCAAGGAGATTGAAAGGAATGAGATCCATTCTTTGACTCTAGTACTATACTATATAGTACTTTACTTCTAGCTGTTTACTGATATATTTCTTTATCCTGTAGTCCTGGTGTGGCTCTGTCGGTAGTGCAAGGCTAGTTTGAACTGCAAGATGATGGTTCAAATTTACCAGCTACTCCTTTGGAACCCTCTACAGGATTGTTTTGAATTGGAACTAACTTGATGGTACTTAACAACTACTGTCTCCTTCCAAGGTCTTGAATTAAGACATCTTCAGCACTAAATGAAGGCAGTGTTTTCATTTATATGGAGTAAGTTTAAGATAATGCAGCAGAAGCAAGGAGGATAGTGGCACAGATGCTACAGCAGTAGTGGACTATAACTATTTTCATCTGTTGACAAGATGTGGTGTGAGGGTAAAGGAAATACAAAACTGGGCAGGAGAGTTACCACTTCTTTTCTGAGAATAAACAACAATGATGTGTAAATCTCATTTTTTGGTGAATACAAGAGCCGCAATTCAAATCTAACATACCTTAGGATTTTTCGGAACCAGAGAAAAGCCAGAAACTTGACAGTTATTATGATTTCCTTGATAATCTGTGAAACCTTAATTTGTTTTTTGACATTATATTGAATAATTTAGCTATGTACTTTAAGGCTTTTGTTCTTAGCATTTAAGTATATTTGGATTTTTTTCCCTTCTAAATGTTAGAGGGTGAGAGGTTTTGTAGTTGAAACTGAAATTTGTCTTTTTATTCGTAAGAGTTACTTTCAGTTGTTGTTAAGTACCGTTGAGTCGGTTCTGACCCATAGCGACCCTGTATAAGGTTTCCAAGGAGCAGCTGGTGAGCTTAAACCGCTAACCTTGCAGTTCAAAAACGGCTTTGTAGTGTGGCGCATTAACCCACAGTGCCATACTATGTAATTATATTCTAGGGGAATGGGATTAAAAGATAATGGAATTTTCCCATAAACTTTTCAAATATCCCTCCTATAGCAATAGAAAAGATAGAAGTTACTTGTTAGGTGATATTAGACTTTTTTGTCAAAATAGAAAAGATAGACGGTGAAGCCGATGAGAGCTGGAACGATGAAAGCTGGAACGCAATGGGCCTACCTTGTTTTTCCAGCTTTTGCAGGTTTTCTGCTTTGACGGTGCACTCTGACTACTTTTCTGTTGCTGTTTTTAGTGGAAAACATCAGCTTTCCTTCTCTTACAGGTTGCCATCTAAGCAGGTTCCGGCTTTCACGAGCCTTACTGTGTGTGTGTATATGTGTGTATGTAGGCATCTGTTTTTGGTCAGTTTATTTATTTATACATGGTTTTATAGAAACATACGGCACTGGCTAGATTGACAGACAAATACAAAAGAGAACAAATTCTAATTAAAAGGGAAAAAAAAAGTTATTGCCTAAAAACATTTGACTTAAGAATCTTGACTTGGACCCATCTGAAGCAGCCCTCAGAAGTAGGGGAGGGTAATAATAAACTTTTCTTGGTTCCTCCTCCCCTACTAGTGGAAGTTGATGCTCTCAGCTTTGGCTTGACCCACTAGACTTGGGAGAAGTGTGAGTTGGCAGGAGCTTTTGCTCTTGAAGGCCCATCTTTTTTTGTCTTCTCAGCATCCTCACGTTTTTCTAGAGCTTCCCTCATAACCCCCATGGTATCCTTTTCCTATCCTTTCCCCTTCCTGTAGCGAGAGGAAAAAAGGGGTTTCTCGTCACTGACCTTGGCTAGGGATGGAGGAAGATGTGTATCTGCTGCGTCCAGGTAAATTTTGGTGTGTTTCTTTTCCATAGAGACAGTATTAGAAAAGATGGGTAGGACTATAATTATTACATTTTAAGTTAAAGTAGGTTTTACTGACCAACATAAAAACTGTAAAACCTTTTATAATATTTAAATGGAAGACAATTGATTTATAAATGAAGTTTGATTCAACGCATTTTGGTAAGTTGCCCTTTATTTACAGTTTAATTTTAAAATGTAATTTTGCAGATGATATAAAAAGGAAAATAGCTAGTGATAACTAAGATCATCTTTACCTTTCATTGGATTAGATTTTCTCTTGACTTGAATTTTAGCATTCTTAGAAAACTTGAAGGTGAGATGATAACATAAAAATATTTAATGTCAAAACGGAGTATTACTCTTGGGCAATTACTTTCAAACTGTCAGGACTGACAGCCTAAGTAAGGTTGTTGTTGTTAAGTGCTGTCGAGTCTGTTCCGACCCATAACGACCTTGTACAGGGTTTCCAAGGGTATAAATCTTTATGGGAGTAGTAGGGAGACCAAATGTTCAGGCATCATTTTTGCATTATTATTGCTAGGAATAGATTTAAATATAAGAGTCTCTTGGTTTAAGATTGAAATTCACGTGTTTGAAGAAGCATTTATATTTTTAGCAAAGTTAACTAGAACAGAAATACTAAGCCTCTTTGTTAAGTTGTTGTTGTTAAGTGCCGTCAAATCAGTTGTGACTCATAGCAACCCTACCGTGTTTAGGACTTCTGAGGAACAGCTGTTTGCAAAGGCACTGTAAAGAATGATCTTTATATATGTATATATCTATAAATGGACTTAAAAATGTTCCAACCTTTGCTTTAATACCTTGTGTCTTTTGTTGTTGTTAAGTGCTCTTGAGTTGATTTTGACTCAGCAACTCTGTATAAGGTTTCCGAGGAGCAGCTGGTGAGTTTGAACTGTCAACCTTGTGGTTCAAACTGACCTTGAGGTTGACTAGTAATTATGATCTAATTAAAATATTAAT
>NW_006408675.1:7146666-7149339 GCF_000296735.1 Chrysochloris asiatica | reverse complement strand
CTTGGAAACCCTATACAAGGTTGCTATGAGTTGAAATGGATTTTGATGGTACATAGCAACAATAGTACTGTCATTGGTACTGTGCTTCTTTATACATTCTCCTAGTGGATTTCTTATTACAAATAGTGCATAGCCATGTATAGAAACTGTTGAACCCTATTGCTACTGTTCTACGCCAAGACGAGTTAATATCAGAAGCATTCAAACTACATGCAAGTGAAGTTCTCCTCATTTGGATTAGAGACAGTTCGTGATATGAAAGCTTGTATTGCAGGAGAGATTTATACTAATCTGAGGAAAAAAAAACAAAACAATAGTGCACCTGGAAATAGTAACTTAAGTCTGATAGAGGAAATACATCTTTTTTCCTTTCTTTGTGTTTTGTACAATTAACTATCTGGTAAAATTTTTAGTAAACACATTGATTTAAATACAACTGAACTGAAGTGTCAAACAATAGGAAATTTAAAAATATTGATAAGTGCTATAGGGATAAGTTTTAAAATTTTTATTTGAAAGATCTCAAATATTTTTAGTTCTGGAATAAATTTTGATTTTCTAACAATTTGTTTTTCTTTAGGAGTAGATCCCATAATAGATCACGTTCAAGACAGAAAGATAGGCGTAGATCTAAGAGCCCACATAAAAAACGCTCTAAATCAAGAGAGAGACGAAAGTCAAGGAGTCGTTCACATTCACGGTGAGTTTTAAGGTATTCAGGATAGATTTTCATTGGTGTCGTTTGTTAAAAATTTTTGTGGTTTAGTTTTTTAATGGAAGAAATTAAACTTTTTTTCTGATTGTTTTAGTAAGCTAGGATTAATATTGATTGCCGTTATTTGAATCTAATTGTTAGTATCACTCATAGGACTTCCAAACTTAAGTCAGCCTGTGAATTGTTTCATTTAGTAAAACTTAATGTACACATTTGAATTTGAAGTCTGTTACCATTAAGAATTGCTCTGTGTTGGTAATCATTGAGGAAAGAGAGAGATCCTTTTTTTCTGGGATGGGGAGGCAGAATTATTTTAGTTGTGACTTTATTTTATTTTGTTTTTAAAGGGACAAGAGAAAAGACACTCGAGAAAAGATCAAGGAAAAGGAAAGAGTGAAAGAAAAAGATAGAGAAAAGGAGAGGGAAAAAGAGAGAGAGAGGGAAAAGGAACGTGACAAAGACAAGGAACGGGTTAAAAACAAAGACCGTGATAAAGAAAGAGAAAAGGATCAGGAAAAAGACAAGAAAGAGGACAGAGAGAGAGAGCGGGAAAAAGAGCATGACAAGGAACGAGACAAAGAGAAGGAAAGAGAACAGGACAAAGAAAAGGACCGAGAAAAGGACAAATCCAAAGAGATAGATGAGAAAAGAAAGAAGGATAAAAAATCCAGAACACCACCCAGAAGTTATAATGCATCAAGAAGATCTCGTAGTTCCAGCAGGTTTGATAATACTTAAAATTTTTATTGTTGGGTTTAACTGATGATAAAATGAAAGCATCCATTTTAACTGAGGTAGAAATCAGTGCAATGGTGTCAGGAAAATTTCCCCTAATTGCAGAATGAACATTTCTCTGGTAAAAAGACTGCCGTTCTACTTCAATTTATGAAGAAATTAAATTGGACAAACTTACTTGGAACATTTTAGCAATCCTTTGTAATCTGTGTTTTCCTCTTGCTTTTATTACTTGTTTAGGAGTATGGAATGGCATGGGCAAGTATTTTTATACAAATATAGAAAAGTTGGCTTCTATATGTCTTTTGAATTTTGTGATAAATTTTAATATGCAAAAAGACTCAAACTTGAAGTGCTAATCCCTTTTATCACATAAGTAATTTTTTTTTTTTAATCGTTTTTTGGGTTTAAAAAATTTAGATTTGAATTTATTTGGAGAGACTTAAAACGTTTACCTTCAATAAAAAAAAACAACAAAAGCTGTCAAGCTGAGTTATAATTATGTATTGGAAGTTCGTTTGACCTCTTTGGTATAAAAAATTTAAAGTTTACATTTATATTAATTTTTAATGATAATGTTTATAGTATCGAGAGCTTAGATTTTTAAACATTTATTCTTTATAAGAGACTGCTGAGTTCTACAGTGTTGTTGCTGTTAGGTGCTGAAATTGGTTCTGCCTCTTAGCAAACCTGCATAGGGTTTCCAGGATTAGCTGGTAGGTTTGAAACACCGACTTTGTGGTTAGCAGTCCAGTACTTATCGTATATAGCTCTGCACCAGTAATCAAAGCAGTTTTATATACATTATCAGATTTAATCCTTACTACAACCTTTAGGAGATATAGGTATTATTTTTCACTCCATTTTATAGATGAAGAAATTCAGGCTTTACTAGCCTAAGTTCTCATAGCTAATGTGTGACAGAACGTAACTTTAGAGCCAGGTTGTCTGACTCCAAAGCTGATGAGTTTAATTACTTTGTTATTTAAGTTTTGTGTAACCTTTTTTGTTAATATGGTAATAGATTCTCATTATGAAAAAATACATTATGAAAACAATTTATTAAGAGTGGGGAAGAAGGGAACTAGAGAATTTCAAAATTGTGAAATTGCCATTTAGTAGCTGTGTTCATACTAATAAAATCAAGACATTACAAACTCAACATATGATTACATCCAGCTTTAACTCACAAGTAGTGATTATTTTCTGTCACACTAGTACTG
>NW_006408675.1:7144276-7145786 GCF_000296735.1 Chrysochloris asiatica | reverse complement strand
AAGTTCACTACATCTGTGGAAAGAGATGATGGAAAAGCTGCAAATCCTCAGTTACAAGGCCTGGGGCAGATTGTGGAACAGGCCATCAATTACTCATATGCAAATTCAAACTGAAGCTGAAGAAAATGAAAAGTCCACGAGAGCCAAAATATGACCTTGAGTGTATCCCACCTTAATTTATAGATTATTTGAAGAACAGATTTGATACATTAAACACTAAAGACCAAAGACCAGAAGAGTTGTGGGATGACATGAAGAATATCATACAGGAAGAAAGCAAAAAGTCATTAAAAAGACAAAGAGAAAGAAAAGATCCAAATATGGATGTCAGAAGAGACACTGAAACTTGCTTTCCAGTGTAGAGATGCTAAAGCAAATGGAAAAAGTGAGGAGGTCCAAGAGATGAACAGAAAATTTCAAAGGTCAGCTCAAGAAGACAAAGTCAAGTATTAAAGTGAAATGTGCAAAGATCTGGTATCAGAAAACCAAAAGGGAAGAACACACTCAGCATTTCTCAAGCTCTGAGGGATCTGAACAAAAAATTCAAGCCTCAACTTTCGTTATTGAAAGATTCTCTGGGCAAATTATTGAATGATGCAGAAAGCATCAAAAAATGGAAGGAATATACAGAGTCACTGTACCAAAAGAAGTGGTTAATGTTCAACCGTTTCAAGAGGTAGCATGTGAACAAGAGCCAATGATACTGAAGTAAGAAGTCCAAGGTGCATTCAAGGAATTGGTGAAGAACAAGGCTCCAGGAATCGATGGAATACAAATTGAAATCTTTTAAGAAAGTGAGGTGGCACAGGAGGGCACTCACTCATCATTGCCAAGAAACTTGGAAGACAACTCTGGCCAACTGATTAAAAGAGATCCATATTTGTGCCCATTCCAAAGAGAGGTGACCCAACAGGATGCAGAAATCATTGGACAATATCTTTGATATCCCATTCGAGTAAAGTTTTACTAAAGGTAATACAGAAATGGCTACAAGCATATATTGACAGAGAACTTCCAGAGGTTTAAGCTGGATTCAGAAGTGGCCGTGAAACGAGGTATATCATAGCTGACATCAGATGGATGTTGGCTGAAAACAGAGAATACCAGAAAGATATTTACCTGTGATTTATTGGCTACGTAAAGGCTTTCGATTGTATGGATCATGACAAGCTATGGACAACATTGCAAAGTATGTATCAGTATCCTGAACACTTAATTGTGCTCATGAGAAATCTGTACATGGACCAAGAGGCAGTTGTTCTAACAGAATATGGTAACACTGAATGGTTTAAAATTAAGAAAGGTGTACGGCATGATTATATTTTTTCATCTTACTTATTCAGCCTGTATGCTGAGCAAATAATCCAAGAAGCTGAAGAAAAACGTGACATCAGGATTGGAGGAAGACTCTTTAACAACCTGTGATATGCAGATGATCCAACCTTATCTACTGAAAGTGAAGAGAACTTAAAATACTTACTGATGAAGATCAAAAAGCACGGTATGGATT
>NW_006408675.1:7131485-7140716 GCF_000296735.1 Chrysochloris asiatica | reverse complement strand
CCATCTCACACTAGCAATAACAGCAAAGATCAAAAAAGCAGAGGACAACAGTTGCTGGCAAGGATGCAGAAAGACTTGGACTCTTCTACATTGTTGTCCATCCACTCTGGAAAGCAATATGGCACTTACTCAGAAGTTTGGAAATAGAAAAACCTTATGATCCAGCAATTCCACTACTTAGTATTTACCCACAAGAAATATGAGCCATAACACAAGTAGATATATGCACACCAATGTTAATAGCAGCGCTATTTATAATACAAAGAAATGGAGACAACCAAAATGCCCATCAATTGAAGAATGGATAAATAAACTGTGGTTCATGCACAGAATGGAATACTATGTTACCTTGAAGAACAACAAGGAAACTGCAAGCCAGCATAACATGGATGAACCTTGAGGACCTTATGCTGAGTGAAATTAATCAGTCACAAAAGGAGAAACACTGCATAAGACCATTGTTGTAAAAGACTAAGAAAAAGAACCCACCCAAAAGGGGGGTAAAAATCTATGTAATTGCTGATCACTGGGATGTATGGGATGAGAAGAGGGGAGGGAAGAAAGAGCACAGGGTGGGGAATAGACATAGGAGAGCCTGGGTGCTGGAAGGGGTGAGGGGCTGGCAATACACAAGGGGGAGGGAAAAAGAGAACAAGGCAGATGGGAGAATGGTTGGGCAGGTTTGCTTGGGCTAGGTGGGACAGAGGTAAATGATGATGTATGTACAATCTTGGAATAACAGCTTTAGGATACAGGGATAGAGGCATGGCTTGAAAGGGGAAAGAGGTGAATAATATTAGGATGCTTGGCTGTCTTTTGAATCTTGGTCTTCCTTGCCTACCATTGTGAAATAGACACGAGGGGGGTGGGAATAGCCAGAAACATTACAACAGAAAACCTGTAAGTCTGTCTTCAGCCTATAACTGACTGAAATACCTTGAGGGGAGCTGGGAATTGCCCAGATCCTAAATGGGGGTGGGGGTGGGGAGAGGGGGCTATAAATGCAAGAAGTGACTGGCTTACAAGCTTTCAAGAGGGAGCCTAGTTCCAGATGGGGCAGGGGTAGGCAGAACCTCAACTGAATGATTTCCAATCTGTTGGGACCCGGCTGACGAAAGGAAATGGGGATTGGACTCTTGTACAACAGTGAATAGCCATAAGGACTGACTCAGGGTTTGAAATGTAGAGGCAGAATTTTTTTTCAAAAGGAGATTGATTGAGTTTGTAGCCTAGTAGCATATTCTTGATATACTGTTGTTGTTAAAGTGTCTTTGATTCAGTTCTGATTGAAACCCTGTATAGGGTTTCCAAGGAGCAACTGGTGAATTTGAATCGCTGACCTTGCTGTTCAAACTGCTCCTGCGGTCCAGTGCATTATCCCACAGCGCCACACCAGGTTGTTGTTGCTAGGTACCATCAAGTCGGTTCTGACTCATATCTACCCTATGAACAACAGAATGAAACACTGCCTGGTCCGGCCCCAACCTTACAGTCATTGCTACACTTGAGCCCATTGTTCTGCCACTGTGCCAATCCATCTCGATGGGGGAGGGGGGGTCTTCCTTTTTTTTTCTGAAACCTCCACTTTACCAAGCGTTCTTGATACTAGTTTTGATTAGTTAATAAAAAATAATTATGAGCATTTATTGAGTGATTTGCTGAGTGCCAGGTATTGTGTTCTAGCTGAACTACACCTCAGTAAGTCCTCACAAGTCTGAGACCGGATATTATTATCTCTTTATTAAATGTGAGAGAACTGAAGCTAAGGAAAGGTTTCCATCTGCTCTAGAATTTAGTATCAGAAGTATAAGAGGCTTCCGAAATTTCTTGGAAAAAATGGAATTACAACATAATGGAATTTTTCCATGAATTTTTTGAAGCACTCCCTCTTACCATAGCTTTTTCCCTGCTTTTTAAAGATAAGTTTAATTGAGAGTTCTCTACCCATTAGTCGGTACCAGCTATAAAAAATTGCCTCATATCATAAGATTGAAAGCAATAATATGTGTTAAAATAGGGATAAAAATAAATGGCTTCCTGCCCGATTTAACATACTGACCCACAAGTGAAAAATTAATGTAGCTTCATTTGGTGTGTGTAACAGTTCAACCATATGACTTTTATCTTTACTGAACATTAATTTATTTTAATGTCTCTTACATGCTTTTTTTTTTTTTTTTAAATCTTTTACTGTGAATTGAGTGATAGTTTCCATGGCAGAGCATTGGTTTTGTACTCAACCACTCATATTTTTTTTCACTGCAATGATTACAAACCTTTCTGTGTGCCATCGGTTAATAGTATTTGCCTCTATTCCCACTTTGTATTTTTTTTTTTGTTTGTTTGTTTTGTACACAAAAACACACAGGATATTTAAACGTTTATACAGTTATGGGGCACACAGCCTCCTGCCCTCTGGCACACAGTCTTTTCTATTTCCATGAGTCTAGAGTACTCATCTATTCTGTTTCTCCATGCCATCACCTCTGCTTCCATCTCTGGTGTTGCTGTTTCTCTGGTTAGGGTCCCATGTTCAGCTCCTGTGCTTCTCTCTTGATAGTCCTGGGGTCCTCTGTTCCTGGAATGTAAGATTAAATACTCCCCTTTTTTGTTATGCAACTTCTACCTTTACAGTTGTGACAGTCAGTCATGTGGCCCTGTGAGTCATGATAACAATTACTCACTGTTGAATGAAAACAATATTGTCACCATCTCCTTTCACCAGACCCATGTAGACAAGAACTATTCCGTGGGAATTCTACCTTCCCCTGCTTGCTCTGAAACTAAGCTCCCACTTGAAAACCTGTAAGCCAGCCACTTAGTGCCTTTTTAGCTCCCCCATTTTAGGTAGCCAGTGCCTATGTTGCCTGCCCTTATCAACCCTGTGTACAGTGGGGATAGGTTTGATGCTTGATGGTATTTTGAGCTACTGCATCTGTAAGTACAGGTCTAGGTCATCAAATTGTAGCAATTTATACTTGTTTCCTTTATCAGATTTCTTTTTCTGTATCTTCCTTTAGTCGGATTCTGATTTCAAGCCGTTGAAGCTAGGTCAAATGGGTACTGTCTGCAAGTTTGGGCTTTGTTGTGCTCTGCCCCTCACCTCATGTCAGCTGGATGCTTCACTCTCAGCTCTAGCCCTCTGTGACTGGGTACTTGTCCGTGGGCTTAGGAGTCCCCAGGTTTCACTATACTTTGGGCCAACCAGCCCTTCCTCTTTTCTTTCTCATCTTCAGGTTGACAGGAGTCTATGGAACATGGATTTATGATGTCTTTTGCCAACTGAAGTTTAAAATTTTTAGGAAGCCCAATTTGGCACTTTTCCTTTGTGGTTTTTGGGTTGTTCCACATTTCAATTGCTATGTGGTAACATTGTGGTATGCGTTAGTATACATATATAGTAGAAAGTGTACTAAACTCAAGGAGAGATGAATTGTAATTATGGTTCTGCCACTAATTAGCAGTATGAGTTTGGGCAAATCTTCAAAATTAAATTCTCTCACCTTAGACTAGACACCAGATGCTCTAGGGTCCCTTCGTGTTTTCATTCAACCAACCATGCCTCAAAATTCTCAGATTCTAAAGTTTTAAAAACTTACTTTCTTAGGTAGACCAAATGCTTTGTGAAATTAGCACTGGTAATTTGTTTAGCAACATTTTCCTGATGTGGCACTGTGGATTAATGTGCTAGACTGCAATGTTGGTTTGAACCACAAGGTCGATGGTTTAAACCCACCAGCCACTCCTTGGAAATTCTATACAGAGTCACTATGAGTTGGAACTGAATTGATGGCACTTAACAACAGCTTCATTAGTTCATAAAGACTCAACTGCTTACACTATTCATGCTTTCCAAAATTGTTTAAAAATGATACATTCTTGTCTTTAGCATTTTTCTACTTTTTACATATTGTTCATTAGGAGTACAGCGACTCTGTAGGACTGCTAACCACAAGGTCAGCAATTAGAACCCACAGGCCACTCTTCAGGAGAAAGATGAGGCTGCAAGATTTACAGCCTCAGAAACCCTGTACCAGATTGCTGTGAATCAGAACCAACTTGAGAAAGATGAGGCTGCAAGATTTACAGCCTCAGAAACCCTGTACCAGATTGCTGTGAATCAGAACCAACTTAGTGGCTTGTAACAACAGCAACAGGAATTTGTTTGGTAAATGGGAGAACCTTAATTGTCTCTGAGGCAATTAATTGAGGTACAGGTTAAGAAATATACTACCAAGATGTAGAATTAAACTTTAAAAATTTTAAGTCTAACCCACTCTACTTTCCATGTCCTGCATGCAACAACTTACAGCTTCTGTCAAGTAATTGACACTGTGCATTGATTGCACAGTGCATTGTGTCGAACTTTAGTTCTTAACAAGTAGTTGTTAAATGTCCACTTGTACAATGTACTTTCTGAATAAACAGAGTTTACACTGATCAAGGTAGAGTTAAAGTTTGGGAATGCTGGTGATGCTTTGAAAGAAGTATTTTGGATTTTTATGCTAAGTTGTTTAGAACGATGTTAGTTGAATGAAATACATTATCTAGTTTTTTGTTTGTTTTTGTTTTATTATGAATTACGTGATAGTTTACATGGGAGAAAATTAGCTTTACATTCATCCTATCATATATCGTTTCATTGCCATGGATGCCTTGCATCATCAACCAACCCTAGTCGTCAGCACATAGCCCCTCTCCCTCTCTGGGTCTAGAGTCCCCAGCCATTCCATCTTTCCATGTCATCTTCTCTGCCTGCATCTCTGGCGTCACTGTTTCTCTAGGTAGCGTCCTGCACTCCACTCTTCTCCCTTAATGGGTCCCAGGGACCTCCGCTTCTGAACTGCAAAGTCAACCACTTCCCTCGTTTTGCTACAAAATGTCTACCTTTACATTTCCAACCCTCACAGTCAGTTCTGATAGCAGTTATTCACTATTGTGCCATCCCCATCTCCTTTCATCAGCCCCGCTCAGACAGATTAAATACAACTTAGTGGAGATTCTACCTTCCTCCGTGCTCGCTGAATCTAGGTTCCCTCTTAAAAGCTTATAAACCAGTCACTTCTTGCCTCATTATCTAATTTTTATATTAAAAAAACCAAACCCATGTCATCAAGTCAATTCCAACTCATTTCTTGTTAGCTATTGTTAAGGTGCCATCTAGTTATTACTAATTCAGTGACACTATATACAACAGAATGAAACACTGCATGATCCTGCACCAAATCTCACAGTAATTGCTACGCTTGAACCCATTGCTGCTGTTACTATGCCAGTCCATCTCTTCGGGCGTCTTGCTGTTTTTCACTGACCCTCTGCTTTACCAAGCATGGCGTCCTTCTTTGGTGACTGGTCCTTCCTGATAATATTTACAAAGTATGAGAGATGAAGTCTGGTCATTCTGGTTTCTAAGGAGCATTCTGGTGGTACTTACTGCAACAGAGATTTGATGGTTCTTTTGGCAGTCCATGGTACTTTTAATATTCTCCTCCAACACCATATGTCAAATTGTCAATTCTTCTACGGTCTTCCGTAGTCACTGTCCAACTTTCACATGCATATGAAGTTACTGAAAATACCATGGCTTGGGTCAGGTACATCTTAGTCCTCAAGCTGACATCTTTGCTCTTGAACACGTTCAAGCTGTCTTATGCAACAGATTTACCTACTGCAATATGTTGTTTGATTTCTTGACTGCTGCTTCACTGAGAGTTGATGGGTGATCCAAGCAAAATTAAATCTTTGACAACTTCAGTTTTTTCTCTGTTTATTTGGATGTTGTTTATTGGTCCAGTGGTGAGGATTTTTGTTCTCTTTACACTGAGGTGCAACCCATACTGAAGACTGTGGTCTTTGATCTTCATCAGTAAGTATTTTAAGTCCTCTTCACTTTCAGCAAGCAAAATTGTATCCTCTGCATATCATAGGTTGTTAATGAGCCTTCCTCCAATCTTGATGTCAAGTTTTTCTTTATATAATCCAACTTCTCAGCATACAGTTTGTGTAAATATGATGGAAGAATACTACCCCGGCACACACCTTTCCTAATTTTAACCCATGCAGCGTTCCCTTTTCTGTTGTAACAGCTTGGTATATGGACAGGTTCCTAAAGATCGTAAATAAGTGTCTTGGAATACTCATTCTCTGCAATGTTGTCCACAGCTTGTCATGATTCACACAATCAAAATTCTTTACTTAGTCAATAAAGCACCATTAAGCACTATTCTGGTATTCTCTGCTTTCATCCCAGATCCATCTGACCATGTCTTCCTCTAAATCTGGCCTGAAACTGTGGTAGTTCCATGTCAATGTACTGTTGCGGCTGTTTTTGAGTTATCTTTAGCAAGATTTTACTTGCATGAGATATTAATGATATTGTTGGATGATTTCTGCATTCTCTTGCGTGTCTTCTCTTTGGAATGGGCACAAATATGGATCTCTTCCAAACATCTGCCAGGTAGCTGTCTTCCCAGTTTCTTGACATAGATGAGTGAGTGCCTCCATTGCTGTATCAATTTGTTAAAAAAGATTTTAATTTATATTCTATAAATTTCTAGAGCTTTGTTCTTTGCCAGTGCCTTCATGTCACCATGGACTTTTTCCTTCAGCATCATTGGCTCTTAATCATATGTTACCCCTTGAAATGGTTGAACATTGACCATTTCTTTTTGGTACAGTGACTCTCTGTATTCCTTCTATCTTCTTAATAATACTTTCTGCATCATTCAATATTTTGCCTATAGAATCCTTCAATATTGCAAGACAAAGCTTGAATTTGTCTTCAGTTCCCTCACCTTGAGAAATGCTGAGCATATTTTTCCATTTTGGTTTTCTAACTATAGATTCTTGCACATTTGATTATATTTGACTTTGTGTTCTCAAGCTGACTTTGGAAATCTTCTGTTTAGGCCTTTTATTTCCTCATTTCTTCCATTTGCGATAACATCTCTATACAGGAGAGCAAATTTGGCTCAGAGTCTCTTCTGACATCCATCTTGGCCTTTTCCTAATTTCTTGTCTTCTTGAGAACCTTTTGCTTTCTTCCTGTATGGTATTCTTGATGTCATCTCACAACTCCTCTGATCTTCGATCATTAGTGTCTGATTCATCAAATCTGTTCTTGAGATCATTTCTAAATTCAAGTGGGATATGTCCCAGGTCATATTTTGATTCTCCTGGACTTTTTTTCACTTCATCCTGAACTTGCATATGAGCATTTGATGTTCTGTTCCACAAGTCTGCCCCTGGCCTGGTTTTGGCTGCTGCTACTGCTGGAGTTTTTTCCCTGTCTCTTCCCATAGATGTAGTCAGTTTCTGTGTATTCTATCTGGTGAGGTCCTTGTATATAGTCATCTTTTGTGTTTAAAAAGGTATTTTCAATGAAGAAGTCAATGGTCTTGCAAAATTATTTCATTCGATCTTGATCATCATTTTCTTTCACCAAGACCATATTTTCCAAATGCTGATCCTTGTTCTTTGTTTCCAGCCTTTGCATTCCAATCACCAGTAATTACCAGTACATCTTGAGTGCATGTTTGATTAATTTCAGACTGAAGAAGTTGATAGAATTAGTCAATTTCATCATCACTGGCTTTAGTGACTGGTGCTTAAATTTGAATAACGTATTAACTTGTCTTCTTTGTAGGTGTATGGATACTAGACTATCACAGACAGTGTTGTATCTCAAGATAGATCTTGAAATGTTCTATTTGGTAATGAATGGGACACCATCCCTCTTCAATTTGTCATTCCCAGCATGGTAAACCATGTGTTCATCGTGTTCAAAATGACTAATAACTGTCCATTTAGCCTCACTAATGCCTAAGACATTGGTATTTATGCATTACATTTCATTTTTGACAACTTCCAATTCTCTATACTTCGTACATTTCATGCACTGATTATTAATGGATGTTTACAATTGTTTCTTCTCATTTTGAGCAGTAACCTCTCAGCAAACGAAGGCCCTGAAAGCGTTACTTCATTCATGTCATCATGGTCAACTCTACTTTGAGGAGGTAGCTCTTCCCCAGTCATATTTTGAGTGCCTTCCAACCTGAGAGGCTCATTTTCTGGTGCCACATCTGACAATATTCTGGTGCTTTTCATCATGTTTCAATAGTCAATATTCTGGTGCTGACTCTGTTCCTCACCTGATCATAAGGTTTTCAGTGACTAAATATTTGCAAGTAGTCTGTCTTAGTCTGCAAGTTCTTCTGAAACATGTCCATCATGGGTGACTCTGACCCTGCTGATACTTAAAATTCCCGTGGCATAGCTTCCAGAATCACAGCAACATGCCAAGCTTCCACAATATGGAAAACAGACAGGCAATTGGTGATTCTGACTCTGAATGCCTCCATAAAGAGTTTCCAAGGTTGTAAATTTTAATAGGAGCAATAGCCTCATCTTTCTCCCACCCTGTGATTAACAGTCCAGGGTTTATCCTATAGAACCACTTGGGCTTTTTAATTAGCACATTTGTTAGGAAGAGTAATTTTGATGTATCTTGAAAATAAAAGTAGATAGTGATGGGAGAGAGCCTTAAGGTAAAATTGGAATTTATTTGTTTACTTTGAGTTCTTGAGCTATGTTTTTCTTTATAACAACTGCGTGTGTATCGCATACTTTAGCATTTTTAAATTTTTACTTACAGGTGGAAAACTAAGACATAATCTTTTTTTTTTTAAATCTTGAGTGCTTTTCTGAGGTGGCGAGCAGAACTTGAATTTCAGAGGCTTTGGTTCTTTCAGTCATCTGGCTAGTGATTATTAGAACTCATGTCAGGTAGATTGTTGGATACATAATCATTTAACAGATATATTCTCACAGTTCATCCTTTGAATTAGAGACTTGGCATGAAGTTCATTGTTTCTAGGTTGATCACAATTGAGAAAATTTATTAGCTTGTCCATCATTTTCTAATATGTTAGGCAAAACAGTTTTATAATGAAATTAAAAATTTATGCTTTAAGAGTCTTGTTTTAATTTTAAATAAATTAGTAGGATAACATGTATGAAATGGTAGATTAGATGGAAATACTTGAGTCTTTCACATGGTGTAGGCTGACTTGTCTTTCAGTTATTGACAGGGGCCTGCCTGCTACCTTGTTATAAAATAATCTGCAGCGGGGCAGCAAATAGCTAAATGCTTCACAAATTATCTGATAAGCAGAACATGTTTTAGGTCGACCCTGTATAGGGTTTCCAAGGAGCAGCTGGTGTGTGTTT
>NW_006408675.1:7129514-7130808 GCF_000296735.1 Chrysochloris asiatica | reverse complement strand
GGTAGCCAGTGTTTAAGTTGCTTATCATTGTCAACCCTATGTACTGAGGGGGTAGGAATGATCTTTGCTGTAAAGATTCGTTACCTCTTTTAATCTACTACATCCATAAATATAGGTCAAGTTCATCAAATTGTAGCAGATTACTTTTTTATTTTACCTCTTCTTTCTTCCTCTAGTCAAATTCTGATTATCTAGCCATTGAAGCCAGGTCAGATGGGTGTTATCTGCATGTATGGGTGTTCTTGTGCATCTCCCCTCACTTCATATCCAGCTGTTGGTTTTTGAACTGTTGACCTTGTGGTTCGTATTCAGTGCTGATCCTATGGCGCCACACCAGGAATCTGAGAAAGAACGTAGTTAAAGCATACAGAACATCCATTAATTATACTATTTAAGAAATTCTTATCCAAATAAACCCGAGTTTTCTAATATGAAGTCTTAGAAGATGCTTGCTCAAGCCTGTAAAATTTGTTTCCTAATTTGATATGCAAAAAAAGAAGATAATAAAATTGCTCATAAAAGAACATGGGTTTCAACAAACCTTTAAAGACTACCATTCTCTTGAGAACATCAAGGATTCTTGCTTTTGTGTATTTGAGTTGCTTTTTTTTTTTTTTAAATGATAATATTTTTGGCTTTCAGGGAAAGGCGGAGGAGGAGGAGCAGGAGTTCTTCCAGATCACCAAGAACATCAAAGACCATAAAAAGAAAATCTTCTAGGTCTCCATCCCCTAGGAGGTAGGTTGGAAAGAATGTGCTATAACTAAAGAGGAGGAGGTCAGAATTATAAAAATTGTAAAGAATTCTGTTCTGTTTAATTAATTTGAAAAATTTAACATTTTGATTTCTGAACCATGTAAACATACCACTTGTTCACTGTGAAGTCTTAACTTCCACCCATACGCCATCTATTCTACGTTACAACTCTTAATATCCTTTCATTTTTTTTTTTTAAGTTTTTATTGTGAATTGAGTGATAGTTTATATGGGAGAACATCGGTTTTATACTCATTGTTTCATTGCAATTACAGTCCCCTCCGTGCGTCATCATTCAATATTATTTGCTTTTATTCTGTTGGGTTTTTTTTGGAGGGGCGGGGCGTGGTGAATGTACACCCAAACATTCAGCAATATATAATCATTAAAACAACCAAAGGGCACATTCTGCAAGGCTGCCTCTTTGGCCTCCAGCACACAGCCTTTCTCTTTGCATGAGTCTAGAGTCCTCAGCTGCTTGCTCTCTCTCCATGTCCTCATCTCTGCCTCCATCTTTGGAGTCACTGCTTCTCTGGAT
>NW_006408675.1:7106345-7107419 GCF_000296735.1 Chrysochloris asiatica | reverse complement strand
TACAAATTCCCCTAGCTGTAATCCGTCCAACCTTCTAAATATTCCTTAATGTATGGTTCAGAGTTCTGGCACCATCCCCTCAGCCTGCTTGGCCCCGTATTCTGTGCTGTTGCTGACAGAGCTCCTCCCTACGCTTCTACCTGATCTGCCATCTTGTTTGTTCCCCCGTTCAGCTTCTTGAATGTTGCTCTCTTCTCATCCTTCATAATGTTAGGGAAGTTTTCTTCCAGAAGCTCTGCAGCTATCTCCTCTGTGGACTTCTGTGATTCATTCTGTTTCGGAATGCCAGTAATTCTTAAGTTATTCCTCTTCATGTTATCCAGCATGAATCTTAGACTCTCTTCATTTTTTTTTTTTTTTTATCCTTTTTTCTGCTTACTCTTCTATCTTAGTAGTATTGAGAAATTTGTCTTCTAGTTCTCTGGTTCTGGCTTCCATATCTTCAATTCTGCTCCTTTGTCCTGCCAGTGTATTGTCCATTAGAACCGTTTTTGCAGGTTTTGAATTATTTCCAATGCTGTATCTGTCTTGTTTTATTGCTCCTGTAGACTTTCCTGATGTTCCTCAACCCCTCTTTGGAGCATTTGAATTTGTCTCCATGTCATTCTTGTGGATTCTTTCTCTGGAAGATCCCAAACTTGCTCTTGTTTTAGTGGGGAGTCTGTGTCTGCCTCATTTGCCTCAGTTACCCTTTTCTGTTTTCGGACATATTCTGAAAATCTTTTTTGTTTGTTTTTTTCCTGGTTATTTTCAGTAGTTAGGTGGGTTTTTAATATTTAAATGAATGTATGTTACTGTGTTGTTAAGCTGACCAAGTGTTTGCTTTTGGATATGATCTGGAAATAGGCTTCCCTTTTCATATGTAATGCCTAGCAGCTGGTATTGGCTTCTGTCCCTGTGGTGGGATATTATGGGGTATGTTTGTAGCTTGAGTATATGGGCACGATTGCAGTCTTTTCTTGGATAAATTTGTGAGATAAAGCTCCCATCCTCTGGAAAAATGTGAGACCAAAAGGACCAAAAACAGAAACAATGTAAAATCAGAGACAAAAACCACCTCTCAAAAACTGTAGT
>NW_006408675.1:7103847-7104318 GCF_000296735.1 Chrysochloris asiatica | reverse complement strand
ACATCAGTGAAAGAAGAGAGAGAGAGCGTTCAACATCTGTGAGGAAGAGTTCTAATGACAGAGACGGAAAGGAGAAGTTCGAGAAGAACAGTACGTCACTTAAAGTAAGCAATAGTCATTCTTTGTGTGGGCTTTAAATAATTGATAATATTGTTATTTACTGCATAGGCATATTTTTAGGTTAAATATCTAAATAGCTTGAGGGTTACAGTTTCTTGTATATTGTTGGTATTCTTTAATATTTGTTAAATTTGATACTTTGTTTTACATTGAATTTTTGAAGAGCGGAGATAAGAGCCAAACAAAAGTTAAATAATTGTATTTCTTATTTTAGAGAATCTATGAATGCCATACAGTTATAACAGTTTTGGAATATAAAAAACAGATATATTTGATTTTTATACTGGTGAGAGTTTTATTTGATGCCATTTTTCTCAGTACCTTTGTTTTAGTAAACTTGACATTTGTATT
>NW_006408675.1:7094658-7103148 GCF_000296735.1 Chrysochloris asiatica | reverse complement strand
TGGTCTTGTAAGTATTTTAAGTCCTCTTCACTTTCAGCAAGAAAGGTTGTATCATCTTCATATCACAGGGTGTTTGTTTGTCTTTATTATTATTTATTTCTGTTAGTTCTAGGAACATCCTTTATAAGACTGTTTAATATTGCTCTCTCTTTTTTTTTGTTGTTGTTGTAAAGTTTTTATTGTGAATTGAGTGATAGTTTACACTCATAGTTTCAGTGCATTGATTACAATCCCCTTCATATCTCATCATTCAACAGTATTTGTTTCTATTCCCTCTGTTTGTTTTTTTGAGGGGGAAGATGTTCACAGAAACATTCAGGGATATGTGATCATTTATACATTAAACACCCATAGGGTGCATTCTGTAAGCCTCTCCCCTGGCCACCAGCACACCACCTTTCTCTTTCTATGAATCTAGAGTCCTCAACTCCTCTCTCTCCATGTCATCATCTTTACCTCCATCTTTGGTGTTGCTGCTTCTCTAGATGGGGTCCCACATTCTGCCCGTGCTTTTCTCCCTTAATGGTCCTCAGGTCCTGTATTCCTGGAATGTAAGATTAACAACTCCATCTTTTTGTTACAAACTTTCACAGGTTTTTAATGAGTCTTCCTCCAATCCCAATGCCACGTTCTTCTTCATATAATGCCACTTCCTGGATTATTTCCTTAGCAGACAGATTGAATAAGTATGGTGAGAGAATACAACCATTTCCTAATTGTAAACCATTCAGTATTCCCTTGTTCTGTTCAAACAACTGCCGAATACTCATGCTCCACAGTGGTGTCTGTTTCTTGTCATGATGCATACAATTGAAAACTTTGTCATAGTCTGTAAGGTACAGGTCAACATCTTTCTGGTATTTTCTGCTTTCAGCCGAGATTCGTCTTTTGTTAGCAGTAATATCCCTTGTTTCACGTCCACATCTGAATCCATACGGGACCTCTGGTAGCTCCTTGTCAATTTACTGCTGCAGCAGTTTTGGAATTATTTTTAGGAAAATTTTCTTGAATGCGATATTGATGATATTGTGCATTCTGCTGCATCACTTCACTTTGGAATGAGCACAGATACACATCTTTTCCAAACAGTTGGCCTGGTAGCTGTCTTCCAGATATCTTGACATAGATGAGTTGAATGTCTCCAGTGCTGCCTCAGTTTGTTGAAAGATTTCAATTTATGTTCCGTAAGTTCTTAGAGCCTTGTTCATTGCCAATGTCTTCAGTTCAGCTTTGTCTTCTTCCGTTAGAATCATTGGCTCTTGATCATATGATACCTCTTGAAATGGTTGAACTTTGACCATTTCTTTTTGGTACAGTGACTCAGTATTCTTTCCATCTTACTTTGATGCTTTCTGCATCATTCAGTGTTTTGAATACTTTAATAATGAAAGTTAAGGCTTGAACACTTTACTCAGTTCTTTCCTCTTGAGACGTGCAGAGCATATTTTTCCCTTTTGGGTTTCTAACTCCAGGTCTTTGTACATTTTATGATAATATTTGACTTTGTCTTCTCTGGCTGCCCTTTGAGACATTTTCTATTGAGCTCTTTTACCTCATTTCCATTTTCTTCAGCATCTCTATACTGGAGAACACGTTTCCTTCTCTTCTAACATCCATTGTAGTCTTTTCCTTCTTTCTTGTCTTCTTAATGACCTTTTGCTCTCTTACTGTATGATGTTCTTGATGTCGTCTCACAATTCCTTTGGTCTTTAGACATCAGTGTCTAATTAATCAAATCTGTTCTTGAGATGATCTCTAAATTCAGGTGATATATTTTCAGGGGCATATTTTGACTCTCATGGGCTTTTTAAAATTTTCTTCAGCTTCAGCCTGAATTAGCATATGAGCAAATGATGATCTGTTCCACAGATTGTCCCTAGTCTTGTTTTGGCTGACCATATGGAACTCTTCTCTTTCCATAGATGTAGTCAATTTGATTTCTATGTATTCCATCTGGTGAGGTCCATGTGTTGTTTAAGAGAGGTATTGCAATGAAGAAGTCACCAGTATTGCAGCATTTTATCGTGTAACCTCTAACATGATACTTCTGTCACCAAGACCACATTTTCCAGCTACTGATCTTTTATCCTTGTTTCCAACCTTTGCATTCTTAATCATCTGTAATTATCAATACATCTTGGTTGCATGTTTGATTAATTTCAATTTAAAGATGGTTGTATTCTTAAGTTTTGTTGACACTGGCTTTAGTGGTTGGTGCTTAAATTTGAATAATAGTTTTATTAACTGGCCTTCTTTTGGGTGTATGGATATTATCCAATCACAGTCAGCCTTGTACTTCAAGATATATCTCGAAGTGTTCTTTTTGATGATAAATGTGATGCCATTTCTCTTCAATTTTTATTCTCTGCGTACTAAACCATGTAATTATCAGGCTTAAAATGTCCATTTCGGCTCACTAATACCTAGGATATTGTTGTTAATGCGTTCTGTTGAATTTTTTTCAATTTTCCTAGTTTTGTACTTTGTATATTCTATTTTCTGATTATTATTGGGTGTATATAGCTGTTTCTCATAATTTTAAGTTGTGCCCTATAAGCAAATGTGGTAGTGAGAGCTTTACTCCATTTTTGGTCATCATGGTCAACTCTGCTTTGAGGAGGCAGCTAGCTCTTCCCCATTCATATTTTGAGTGTCTTCCAACCTGAGGGGCTCATCTCCCGACACTATATCTGAGAATATTGGTGCTCTCCATCATGATTCAATATTCAATATTCTTGTTCTGTCTGATAGTGCTGCACTGCTATTTATATTGTTTTCATTAACTAAATATTCAGAAGTAGTATGTCTTTCTTTCTTCTTTGTCTTAATCTGGAAGCTCAGCTGAAACATGTCCACCATGGTTGACCATGCTGGTAGTTAAAGTGGCATAGCTTCCAGTATCACAGTAGCACACAAGCCTTCACAGTATGGCAAACTGACCGACGTGTGGTGGATACTTAAAGTTAGGTTTACTGAAGTAGAATCATTAATGATAAATGAAATATACCAAGTAACCCTTTAAAAAAATACTTTTTAATTTGTAAACTAAAGCAGCCTTCTATTCAGCAGTTTCTACACATCGTGCTCAGTGACACTGATTTTGTTTTTCAGTTTGTGTCTTGTCAGTTCCCTTATTATATTGGTAAATTATTTTTATATTGGAAATCATTTTAATTGTAAATTCTGGAGCTTCATCTTACATTTCTGTTAACTCTCTTACTAAGAGAGGTTTGTCTTTGTCATCAGTAATACTATTGCCCATATACTATGTACCAAGTTATGTTCTGCTTGTCATCATGTAATTGTCCTTACAGAATTCAAGTAGCTCTTTTGAGAATAGCCTTTGCTGAAGAAATAGTGGGTTTTTTCCTTTACTCCTTTAATGTTGTCACTTTTTAATCTGGATTATGAATGTATTTTGTCACTTTTGGGAAATATCTCATTATTTTAAGCAAGATGTATCTCACTTTTTCAAATCACTCAGCAATACTTATTGAGCACTTCTTTTGGATTTCTATTCACCTATTTTATTCTAATTTAAATTCCTGGATTATGTATGTTTTATGAGAAGCACAGGGGTGCGTTGGTATGGGTTTACATATTTTTATATGAAAATGTAACAAAATATCCTATTAATTTACAAAAAATAAAATGTATTTTAAACAGAACCCAATGTAATACTATTAGCTGACAGTTTTTAAGAAAAATATTAAATGTACACCTTAATATTCATTATAGGAGAAAGAGCACAATAAAGAACCAGATTCAAATTTAGACAAAGAAGCAGAAGACAAAGATGCACCAAGGACTGAGGAAAACAAAGTACAGCAGAATGGGAATTGTCAGCCAAATGAAGAAAACCTCTCTGCTAAAACAGAAGCAGTATAGGACCAACAGATACACCTCTAAACTCAACGCTGGAATAAGATCCAAAGCTTTTAATTCTCTCAACAAGATGTAAACAGTGAAGATAACTAGTTGGACATATCGATGTGAGCTAACAGCTTTTTCAGTTGTTAGGTGACTTTCTGACCATCTTGTTAACTGAGTAAGAAAGTAAAGCATGGACATCATGAAAATAACAGATGTTACCCAAACTCCTCATCTTCTAAAATCTGTGCATTTCCATGGTGGTTGACACACTTGTCATGTGGTTTATTAGTGTTTGCCAAGAACTAGTACAAATCAATGGACCATCACAGATCCAGATTTGTACTGTCCATAAAGACTGGAGATTAGCAATGAAAGCTCCTTAAAAAAAAAAAAAAAAAGCTAGTTACTGAATTTTGTATTGTTTCACTTTTTTAAAATTTTCATTATATACAAGTTGATGATGTGCTTGAAATTGGTGCAAATATATACACACCCTTGTAAGTGCAAAGTGTAAGAAGTTTTAACATTTACTTCACAGAATTTACAGTGATTGTGTTAAATTCTCACTATTGTGTTTTCCTTTGCTCACTGTTTAGGAGAGCAGATTTTCTTTGAAATAGTTTTACATATTAAAATTGCTTAAATATGTGGTTTAGAAAACATCTGACAATGCATGCTACTGTTCTGTTACAAAAGGAAGAGCAGCAACTGTTTTGAATACTAATAGTAATGTATTAGTATTCAGTGTTCAGAATCACTGAGTATCCCCATAAAGTGAGCATTTCTTTTAGAACTTCTTTGACATTTCCACGGTTTTTATGACTAATATTGCAGTGTCTTGTCAGCTATAAGTGGCAAAGGTGCCCTTTTATAAAAAGGAAACTTGGGTTTTCAAGGTGGGCTATGAGAGCACAAGCTGAAGCTTTAGTGCCTTCTAAAATGTGGTGTAATGTAGAGTTTTATATGTGCTAGTCATTCTTAATCTGGGTTTTCCAGTCATGCCCATAGAGAAGTGTGCAACTGATACTTGAGAAGAGCTTCTTACTTAGGTTACCTAATATTGGAGGGAGGGAGTCCTGTTTTGAAAAATGACTTCAGAGCTGAAAACAAAAATATAGTTTGGGGACCATCAGTTTTATACTGTGATAATTGAAAACAAAGCCTGTTCTTACTTTCCGTAAATCAAAGGAGACCCTTTAGTTATTTATCTACATTGGATGGCCTTAATTATTACCTCTCAATCATTTTTCATAAATAATGTGCTGAAATGATACCCAAATGAAGTACTTTGGGAGCATACAAGTAGGCTTCAAAATGTTCATGGAAAAATTCCATTCTCTTTTAATTCCATTTTTCTCTGAACTTTTTGTAGCCCTTTCATATTTGAGGTTACTTGTTTTATGTTTAAAGATATGTTTACTTGAGTTTAAAATATAGGTCATCTGTCCTTATGCTCACTTTTTGCAGAAAATATGTAAGTAGTAAAATGACAACATTGCCAATGTTTTCCTTAGAACTGTAACGCGCAGTTTCAGAACTCTTTTCATTATTGTTATATTTCCAAAAAATGTATTCTGCCTTTTAATTAGTGTGTTTAAAAAATCAAGTACAATTATTTTAATGCAACCTAATACAATCAAATTACTCAGTTGCCTTACCTCATGGGAATAGTTACTTTCATAGTTTAAAAAGCTGAGTAGTATGTAAATTACTTGGTTTCAACTTGAGTTTTTCATTTAATGTTAATACTATTGGAACTTGAGTGTTTGGTGAAGAGTGGAGAGAATTGTCCTTATTGTAATGAAGCCTAGTTTGATTATGAAGCTGCTTAATCACTCTTCATGTGTTCAGAAATACTGTGTGTGTGTTTTTTTTCCTTTTCCCTTTTTGTCACTGTAAACATTTAAATTTTGGAAAATGCTTTACTATGTAAAGTATAGATTATAGATGGTCATTTTAATCATTCAACCACATACGGTTGGCTAGTAAACAGCTTTTTCTGATCCAAGAATGCTTGGGTGCATATGGAAGGATTGTGAAGGAATGTGTGTCTTGCATCAGCAGCTGTCTATTTATGATATGTAAGTAGAATAGAGAAAATGTTTGAATCTTTGTTATTTTTAGTGCCATTTCTTTAATAAAGCTAAGTATTTTAGAGGAAAGTATTTGTTTATGTATTTCAAAAACGCATTTTAGTTTCGTCCTGCTCGTTTTAGTTGGCCTAGAGATTGTTTTGACATGGAGTTTTTTTTTATGTTTGTGTGTATAAAACCATCATTTAAAGCTTGAGTGTCTTCTTGTATTTGGACTTTATTATTAAATGTTTCTTATGGTGATAGTTGCATATTTAATTTGGTTCCTGCTGTTAATTATTATTTTTCTTGCTGGTGATATTTATTCAAGATAATTGCTAATCTTAAAGATGCTGACTGTTCACTTAGAAGGTAGAAATAAATAGGAATATAAGAGATCTGCAACATGAGATTATTATGTGAGATTTGACTTGTTTTTAATGTGGGCTTCTTTAAGCAAAGGGGCCCCTGGTGGCCCAGTGGTTAAAGCATTTTGGGTGCCAACTAAAAAATCAGTAGTTGAAACTCACCAGCCCTTCTCTGGGAGATTTACAACCTTATGTGGCTATTCTGCTCTGTCCTGTAGGGTGTACATGAGTCAAAATTGACAACAGTCATATTGGTTTTTGGTTATGGAAGCAAAGCTTTCTAGGACCTAAGCTAGTTTCTCTTCAATTCCTATTTATGATGATGATGATTATTATAATAAAAGACTTCTTTTCTGTCCCAGGTGGATGTTGTCAGGAAAATTTGAAGGTAAGGTCAAGAAGACAGTTATACTTGATGTCTTCTGTGATTATTTTTGGCTTGCTTATTCAGAGAATACATGCTATTCCTTAGTTTGTAGCTGCTATTAACTCTAGCCAGGCTTGATTGGTCCTCTATTTTCAGCAACACATACTGAACTGGTAAACATAAGCTATCTAATCAACATCATGTGTGAAAACAAGTCTAAACTTTTACAACTATCTCCTTGTAAAGTATGATTTTCCATCAAATCTGATGAATTTATAATTGCAGAAACTAGTCAGTTTGTAATTTCCTTATGTTCAGATTTCATTTATTTAAGAAATTTGACATAAATTGTATTGATCTCCAGAAGTGTTAAGAGCTTAAATTTGAAGATAGTTAAAAGTTAGACTTGTTACCAGTTTTTTGTCAAGAAAATAAATTTTTTGTGTGTAGTTTTCAGGACCCTCAGTCATCCAAATATACATTAGCATCTGTTGCTGTCTTCATCTTAAAAATGGGAAAAAAAAAAAAAAAAAAAGCCCCACCAGAAAACATGAATTTTTTTTGCAATTAAAATGAATCCCTTTGAAAATTTTGATGCATTGAATAACTTAAGATTGCAGTGAGTTGTTATATTTTCATTAAAGGATAATATCTGTAACTGGGTGGGTTCTGAAAGAGAGCCATTTCCAAAAAGTAAAGCAAATGCAGTAACCATGTGTTCCTTATGTGTTTAAGTATCTTTATTTTCACAACTTACATATTTAGTATTTTGTTTGTTTACTAATATTCACTTAAAATTGTTTATTTAGAAATTTCAAACAATGCTCTTAAAGAGATGAATTATATTTCTGGAAGCAAGAGTATAATCAACATGTAATAAAATAATCTTTTAAAATAAAATTCGACTTCCCTACTTAATCTTGGGCTTATGGGTGATTTTTTTTTTTAATACATATTTTGTCTAAGAGCTGATGCATTATTTAAAAATTAAACTGGTTGAATTTAGTAACTGATTTATAAAAGATAAAATAATTAGGCATTTCAATAGTTTCTAGCCACTAAATATGCTAACATATTTTGCCTCTAAGACTTTCTTTTCTTGGAGTAGAATAACAAGTCCTTCCATTCTTGATTTTTATTTGGTAGATTTACGGGAGCGCTGGTGGCACTATAGGATAAGAACTGGATTGCTAACTGCAAGGTTGGCAGTACAAATCTGCCAGCTACTCTGAAAGAAACATGAGGCTTTTCTGCTATGGTAAAGATTTATAGTCTCAGAATGCTTATATAGGGGTCACTATGAGTCAGAAAGGATTCAATGGCACTTAACAAAACACATGGATAATTTAAACATGAATGTAAGTTTTTTGGTTAAACTGAAGAAAATCATTTAGAAAGCGTTGACATTTAAGGGTACTGTTAAACCACAGACTGTTTGGGAATAACCTGAAGAATCCCTTGATTTCCACAAAAGATTAAACTAGAGTGTACGGTGAGTGTAAAGGTAGTTACATAGTTAAATAATGGCTTTCCTTAATCTTGATTAGCTTAATAGACTTGTTCTTTTCACATGATGCTATGGATAGTCAAGGAAGAGTTTAAAATGTAGGCACATGCTGTGTAGTTGGTATATATTTATATGAATAGGGCAACTTTAAAATGACACTGTTGTTGTTTTGAGTTGGTTCTGACTCATTGCGACCCTGTACAGGGTTTCTGATGAGCAGCTGGTGAGCTTGAACCACCGACCTTGAGGGTCAAACCGACCTTACGATTCAAACCGACCTTGCAGTCCAGCACATTGACCCAC
>NW_006408675.1:7093034-7094138 GCF_000296735.1 Chrysochloris asiatica | reverse complement strand
CAGTCTCGACTTTTAGGGAAGGTTTTTACATTTGTCTGTGGATATCCAGGGCTCATGTATGAGATTACTAACAAGCATTACTGAATAATCAGATTAGGGACAGTTTGCTATGTCTACTAGGTGGCTAGAGTCTGATCCTCAGAGCCTATGGTTTGGACGGTGCCATATTTTTTTAAAAATGAAAATCTTGCAGTCTTACCAGTGAGTAGTAATTTCAACTATTTCTAAGGCAATTATTTTAGTACTTACAGCTTATCTTTATAACGGAAAGGTGGATAATAGGCTCATCCATTGTGCTTTCCCACAAAGTAGAAACACAGTGACCATAGTTTTTTAATGTGTGTTTTTTAAACTTTTTAACTACCTGTATACTGTGTTCAAATTACTAAGGTTGAGATTTTTAAACATGGGACAGTCATCATGTTGTGTGGCAATAACTCTAGTCAGCACTATATCATATGAAAAATGTTGTACTGTATTGTCTGATGGCTGCTTTCTGAATCTTTTTGCACACTAGAGTATCGGTACAATGACAGTTGTCATTTGGCAGATTACTCCCTATTAGTAGAAACGTAGTTGTTCATTTGGTGAATGAGCTGTGTGTTCAGGATGTTCATTTAAGTGAGAAACTTATCAATCCAAAAAGTGCTCTTTGAAAACACAAGTTACTTTTGAGGTATGTAATTTAGAAGCTTGTATTATCTGATTTCAGAGGTGGAAGCTTGTATTAACTGACATCAGAGACAATGGGGCTATGATCTCTCTGTAGGGCACCTGTTCTAGCTATATAATGTGGCTAAGGGCCACAGAGTCCTGTAGGATAAGCAGTGAATTGCTAATTGCTAGGTGGGCAGTTCAAACCCACCAGCCACTCAGAAACACTATGCAGAGTTACTGTGAGGCATGTAACAACAGCAGTCTGTTAAAGTGCAAGAGTGTGGGGGTGGGAGAACAAACAAGATGGCGGATCGGGTGGACGTATAGCAGAGAGCTCCGCCAACAAAAACACAGAATACCCGACCAAGCAGGCTCAGGGGATGGTCCCAGAACTCTGAACCACATATAAAGGAATACTTAGAAGGTTGGAAGGCTCACAGCTGGGGG
>NW_006408675.1:7091301-7092400 GCF_000296735.1 Chrysochloris asiatica | reverse complement strand
TGTTAACTGAACCCACCAGCTACTCTGGATGAAAAATGTGTCAGTCAACTTCCATAAAGATTTATAACCTTGAAAACCTATAGGATCTCTGTGAGTTGGACCCACCTCAACAGCAGTGGGTGAGCTAACCTCTAATTTTGATTCTGTTGTTAAGTGCCGTCAAGTCAGTTCCATCCCATGGCGACCTTGTATAGGCTTTCCAAGGAGCAGCTGGTGAGCTTGAACCACCAACCTTGCAGTTCAAGTGGCTTTGCAGTCTGGTGCATTAACACACAGCACCACACCAGTACTCCAATTTGATTATAGATTTACTTTTTATAAAGTTATCTTTGTTTTTTGGGAGCAGGGGCATCCTAAGAGCTACTGAAAGGAACAATAGTTTATATTAAAAAACACAATAAAATCAAAATTACTCGTACACGAAGAAAGCAAAATCTCATTTAAAAGACAGGAAAAATAAAAGACCAAAAGGATGCCCGAGGAGACTGAATTTTGCTCTTGTACGTAGAGCAATTGGAAGAAATGATAAAGTAAAAGCTGAACAGAAAATTTCAAAGGACAGCTCAAAAACAAAATATATTGAAATGTTCAGTGTCTTGGAATTTGAAAACCAAAAGTGATGAATGCTTGCCATTTCTGAAGCTGAACTGAAGGAAAAAAGTCAATCCTGTAGTTGCAATGCTGAAGGATTTGGTGGACAAACGACACAGGAAGCATGAAAAGATGATGTACAGCCACAGTGCAATACAAACTGATCAATATCCAGCCATTTCAGGAGGTAGTACATGATCCAGAACCCAAAGTACTGAGCTAAGAAGTACAGGTGCACTGAGGGGATTGGGGAAAAATATGGGTTCAAGCACTGATAGAATATGAACTGAGATTTTCCAACAAAAGAACCAATGCTAGAAGCATTCCTTTATGCCAAGAAACTTGGATGACTGCCTACCTAAAATGAGGGGGCGATAAAGTCACGAAGTGACTGGCTTACAAATTTTCAAGAGGAAGTGTAGTTTCAGAGTGTGTGGGGAAGGTAGAATCCGCACTGAGTAGTTTTTATATTGTCTAGATTGATGAAAAGAGATGGGGATAAGACTTA
>NW_006408675.1:7089276-7090711 GCF_000296735.1 Chrysochloris asiatica | reverse complement strand
TGTTAAGTACTGTAGAGTAGGTTCCAACCTATAGTGACCCTGCAGCAGGTTTCCGAGGAGCAGTTGGGGAGCTTGAACTGCCAACCTTGCAGTTCAAACTGACTTTGCAGTCCAGCACATTAACCCACAGCACCAAACCAGGCAGAAATTACTGAAAAATGTAATTATCACACAATGGGAAACACCAAAACGTTTTACTGAAGATTATTCAAAAATGGTTGCAGCAGTACATAGACAAGGAGCTGCCAGAATTTCAAGTTGGAGTCAGAAGAAGTGGAATGAGGGATATCATTGTTAATGTCAGATTGATCTTGGCAGGGAGAGCAGGGTATATCAGTAAGATGTTACCTGTGTTTTTTGGACTGTGCATCCAAACAAATTATGCAAGGAATGGGAGTTCCAGAACACTGTGTTCATGCAGAACCTGTACATAAACCAAGAACAGCCAGTTAAACAGGACAAGGAGATACTTCATAGTTTGAAATCAGGACAGGTATGTATCAGGGTTGTATCCTTTCCCCACATTTTAATTCTGTATCCTGAGCAAATAATCTGAGAAGTGGCACCATATGAAGCAAAAGCATGGCTCCAGGATTGGAGGAAGACTCATAACCAAACTGCAATATGCAGATGATACATCCTTGCTTGCTGAAAGCAAATATTTGAAACACTGAGGAAGGTCGCAAACTACATTGGATTACACGTCAATGTAAAGAAAACAAAATTCTCAACACAGACCAATAAACAGCATCATGATAAATGGAGAAAAGATTGAAGTTGTCAAATATTTCATTTCATATGGTTCTACAATCAACACTCATGGAAGCAGCAGTCAAAAAATCAAATGAATTATGTCATTGGACTAATCTGCAAAAGACCTCTTTAAAAAGCAAAGGTTTCACTTTGAAGATTAAAGGGTGCAATCTGACCCAAGTCATGCTATTTTCAGTCTCCTCATATGCATGTGAAAGCTGGGCAGTGAATAAGGAAAAAAAGAGCTGATGATGCCTTTCATTGCATGTTAACAAAGAATACAGAATATGCCATTGACAGCTTCTTAGAAGTGAGGATGGTGAGTCTTCATTTTATGGACTTGTTATCAGGAGGGTCCAGTCCCTGTAGAAGGACATGATGTTTGGTAAGATAGCATCAGCGAAAAAGAGGAAGACCCTCAAGGGAATGGATTGACACATGTCTGCAACACTAATCTCAAGCAGAGTAGTGATTGTGAGGATGCTCAGGACTGGGCAGTGATTTGTTCTGTTGTACATAAGATCTTTCTCTGCTATGCATAGAGTTTTGAAATCTTTCAGGAAAGTGAGGCGGCAGAGGAGGCACTCACTCATTTCTGCCAAGAAATTTGGAAGACAACTGTCTGGCCGACTGATTGGAAGAAATCAATGTTTATGCCCATTCCAAAGAGAGGTGACCCAAC
>NW_006408675.1:7086697-7087862 GCF_000296735.1 Chrysochloris asiatica | reverse complement strand
GGGAAGGTCAAGAAAATAAAGTACTATAATGAAATGTTCAAGGACCTGGAGTTAGAAAACCAAAAGAGAAAACAATGTTCAGCATTTCTGAAGCTAAACAGAAAAAAGCAAAACAGAAAAAAAAAAAAAAAAGCAAGCCTTGACTTGTGATACTGAAGGATTCAATTTGCAAAATATTGGATGATTCAGTAAGCATTTAGAGAAGATAGAAGGAATACACAGAGCAACTGTATCAAAAGAACTGATAGATGCTCGCCCATTTTAAGAGGTGCCATTTGATCAAGAACTGATGGTATTGAAGAAGGAAGTCTAAGCTGCACTGAAGGTGTTGACAACACGGCTTCAGGAGTTAATGGAATACCAATTAAAATGCTTCAACAAACTAATGCAGTGCTGGAGACACACCAATACCAAGACATTTTGAAGATAGCTACCTGGCGAACTGATTGGAAGAGATCCATATTTGTGCCCATTCCAAAGAAAGGTGATCCAATGGAAATCATTGAACAATATCATTAATATCACATGCATGTCAAATTTTTCTGAAGATAATTTAAAAATGGTTGCAGCAATACATTGACAGGGAACTGCCAGAAATTCAAGTTGGATTCAGAAGAGAAAGTGGAACTAGGGATATTATTGCTGACGTCATCTGGAGCTTGGCTAAAAGATGGAGCTTGGCTAAAAGCAGAGAATATCAGAAAGATGTTTACTTGTGCTGTATTGATTATGCAAAGACATTTGACTATGTGTAGTACAACAAACTATGGATAACATTGTGAAGAATACTTAATTATGCTCATGTTGTTTTTGTTATGTGCCGTGGAGTCAATTCCAACTCGTAGCAACCCTGTCAGGTTTCCAAGGCTGTAAATCTTTTTTTCCCACTCAGGCATTTATAATAAATTACATCTCCAAAGGGCACATTTTGCAAGTCTGCTCCTGGCCACCAGCTCTTAGTCCTTCTTTTCTTAGTTGATAAATCTAGAGTCCTCAGCCGCTCCCTCTCTCCATGCCCTCATCTCTGCCTCCATCTCTGGCGCTGTTGCTTCTTCTGGAAAAGGTCTTTCATTCCATTTGTGCATTCCTCTCTTGATGGTCTTAGGGTTCTCTGTTTCTGGACTGTAAGATTAATCACTCCCCTTTTTTTTGTTACAAAACTTCT
>NW_006408675.1:7077295-7082842 GCF_000296735.1 Chrysochloris asiatica | reverse complement strand
TGTGAGCCTTCCATCCTTCTAAGTATTCCTTTATATGTGGTTCAGAGTTCTGGGACCATCCCCTGAGCCTGCTTGTTTGGGTATTCTGTGTTGTTGTTGTTGGAGCTCTCTGCTATACGTCCACCTGATCCGCCATCTTGTTTGTTCTCCTCTCTATAGCCCCCCATTTTTGATAGTCATTGCCTAAATTACCCCATCTTATGAACCCAGTATACTGAAGGAACAAGCTTGATTCTAGATATGAAGAATCCTTCCTTTTTGGTCGGAATTTTGAGCATAAGCAAAGGTCCAGTTCATCAAATTGTAGCAATTTAGCCTTGCTCCCTGTATCAAATGTCTTTATCTTCGTCTAGTCAAGTTCTGGCCAGCTAGTTATTCAAGTTAGGTCCAGTGGATACTATCTGAAAGTTTGGGAGTTCTTACATACCTTCTTCCCCTTAGGACCAGCTGGCCGCTTCTTTCTCAGCTCTAGCCCCCAGTAGCTAGGTCAGTGTCCTTGGGCTTGGGAGTTCACATGTTTCCCTAAATTTCAGACCAGCCAGCCCTTTCTCTTCTCTCTTTCATCTCAAGGTCAATGGGTGTCAATGAAACATGGCTATAGTCAGCCAATGTCTTCACTGCTGCATTTCCCCTACTTTTACTCACAAGTAGACCAGAGCAATCACAAGGCTGTTTGTGAGTTCCCTTTGAGTTTTCAGTCTTAGAAGGGGGTTTACCTTGGTGTACTGACTTTTCTTGCCTTGATGGCTCCAAGGCAAACAGCTTGCTTGATATTCTAACAGCCAAACAGTCTGCTTTTTTTTCTGCTGGTCTTTCTTTCAAGAAGTATCTTTCTGTTTCTCTAGCCATTCTGAGTTGGTGTGCATGTCTTTTAAAATGGTAATGTCCCACCTCAGCAGGTTCTGGGTAGGGCTCTGGATTCCATCTAAGGACCCCTACCCCACAAAGGCGTTCTATCACTTGAATCCACAACTCCTCCTGGCAACAACAATGTGGAAACCAAATCACCAAAGTCTGTCACCTTCACCAACTCGTACCTCAATCTTGAAAACAGACAAGTACCACACAGCAGCCCCAGCCAGAGCCTGGTATCCCTGCAAATTCTTGTCTCCTTTGTGCCCAGGCCTGACATTCAGTCACCACAGGACAGTGGTCCCTCTGAGAGAAGGTGGAAGCTTGGAGCTTGCTGTGTGCTCTGGAAAGGCAGAAGGGAATAAAGCAGATTGCCTCTTAGCTGAGAAGGGAAAATGAGACTCCCTGATAACACTGGCTAGCTGATTGCACCTAATTATGAAGAAAAAAAAATCTTTAAAATTAGCTTCCCAAATGTGGATATAATTTCAAGCATTCCTTGTAGTATGATTATACATAGTTGGCACAGATTGCTCGGGTCCTACAGGCAGGAAAGAGTGAAGCCAACCAAGGTGCCAGAGACAGACGCTCTGGAGAAGTCGCTTCCAGCTGCCCAGGAAAGCACCAGCCCCGGAAACCCTGCACAGAACTGGGCATGGAGTCTCGTCCCTCCACACCTGGTGAGCCAGGGCCCTTCTTTCTTGTTTTGAATCATAGGGTCTTTGATGTTCCAATCCAAGGACAGCACGTGACCAAGCAGGGCCCTGACAAGCGAGAGGGACAGTGGGGTTGGCCACCAAAGGGGGCCTGGGAAGAAACCTGGCTGACAGGCAGGCAACTGAGGCCAGATCTGGGAACCAGAAAGACACTGGTGGAGATTTTGCTCCCAACAGGATATTTGGCAATGTCTGGACATTTCTGATGGCTGTGACTGGTGGGCAGGGATGCGACTGGCATCTAGTATATATAGAGACCAGGGATGCTGCTACAACGTGCAGGACAGCCCAACCTCCACATGGAGTCCAAAATGTCAATGGTGCCACAGTTGAAAAAGCAAAGCAACAACGACAACAAAATATTGTCAGAGTCTGACTCATGACAACCCATGTGGTACAGAAAGAGTAGGATTTCCTTGGCTGTCATCTTTACAGAAGCAGATCACCAGATCTTTCTTCTGTGGTACCTCTACAGGAGTTTGAACTGCCAGCCTTTTGGTTAGTTGTTGTTTTTGTTGTTAAGTGCTGTCGAGTCAATTCCGACCCATAGCGACCCTGTAAAGGGTTTCTAGGGAGTGGCTGTTGGGCTTGAACTGCTAACCTCATAGTAAATCAGACCGGTGCTTATCCTACAGCAACACACCAGAACCCCTATATTATGTATATATGGAGCTCTGGTGGCACTGTAGGATAAGCAAGCACTGGACAAAGTCAGCAGTTCAAATCCAACAGTCACGCCACAGGAGAAAGATGAGGCTTTCTGCTCCTGTAAAGATTTATTACCATGGAAACCCTATCTAGGGTCGCTGAGTTGGAATCAACTCAATGGTAGTCAGTTTGGTGTTTGGGGGTGGGGGCAGGGGACTGTGTAGGTGTGAATGGATGGATGGATAGATGGATAGACAAAGACTAAATATATCATCGACTACCAGAGAAGGAAACAAATCAGTCTTACAGAAATATAGTCAGAAGTCTCCTTAGAAGCAAACATGGCGAGACTTCATCTCACATACTTTGTAAGTTATCAGGAAGAATCTATCTCTGGGAAAGGATGTCTTGTTTGGTAAAATATCAGGTCACCAAAAAAGAGATGGGATGACAGAGTGCCAGTGACACTGGGCTCAAATATGGCGACAATTGTGAGGATGATGCAGGACAGTGCAGTGTTTTGTTCTGCGGTACACTGGGTTGCAATGAGGCAGAGCTGACTGGATGGCACCTAACAACACCAATGACATATATATACACATATGTACTTATAGAGAGATTAATATATACACATATGTACGTACTAGGATATTCTAGAAGGATACAAAATAATTCCAGAGAGAAAAGAAGGTATATGAAGAGATGGAGCTAAGAAAAGACCCTCTCTGAATAAATCATTTTATATCTTAAAAAACAAACAAACAATAAAATAACTACAACTGTGGGAAGATACAGTGGGGAAAGCTCAATATCATCAGCCAAAATAAGACCATGAACAGATTGTGGTACATACCATCAGTTGCTCATATGAATGTTCAGGCTGAAGATGAGGAAAAATAAAACAAATCCACTAGAACCAAAATATAACCTTGGATATTTCTCACCTGAATTTAGAGATCTTCTCAAGAACCTATTTATGCATTATACACTTGTTGTTGTTAAGTTCTGTCTAGTTGGTTCTGACCCATAGCGACCCTGTATAGGGTTTCTGAGGAACAGCTGGTAAGTTTGAACTGCTTTGTGGTTCAAAGTGACTTTGAAGTCCAGCTCATTTACTGTTGTTGTTAGGTGCTATAAAGTTGGTACCGACTCATAAGTGACGCAAGGCACAACAGAACATAACACTGCCTGGTTCTGAACCAACCTAACAATTGTTGCCACGCTTGAGCCCAATGATGCTGCAATTTGGCCAATCCATCTTGCTGGGGGTCTTCTTTTTCTCTAACACTCCACATTACCACACATGATATCCCTCTCCAGTAACTGGTTCCTCCTGACAATATGAGAGACGAAGTCTGGTCATCCTGGCCTCCAAGGAGCTCTGGATGCACTTCCTCCAACAAAGATCTGTTGGTTCTTTTGGCAGCCCATGGCACATTCAATATTCTTGTCCAACACCATAACTCAAATGCATCAATTCTACGGTCTTCCTTATTCACCGTCCAGCTTTCGCATGCATATGAGGTTATTGAAAATACCATGGCTTGGGTCAGGTGCACCTTAGTCCTCAAGCTGACATCTTTGCTCTTCAACACTTTAAAAAGGTCTTGTGCAGCGGATTTGCCCAAATCGTTTGATTTCTTGACTCTGCTTCCATGAGTGTTGATGGTTGATCCAAGAAGGATGAAGTCCTTGACAGCTTCAATCTTTTTTCCATTGATAAGAATGTTGTTAATTGGTCCAGTAGTGAGGAGGATTTTGTTTTCTTTATATTGAATTGCAATCCATCCCAAAGGTTATGGTCTTTGATCTTCACCAATAAGTATTATAAGTCCTTTTCACTTTCAGCAAGCAAGGTTGTATCATCTGCATGTCACATGTTGTTTATGCATCTTTCTCCAATCTTGATGCCACGTTTTTCTTCATATAACCCAATTTCTCAGATTATTTGTTCAGCATACAGGTTGAATAAGTATGGTGAAAGAATACAACCCTGTTGCACACCTTTCATAATTTTAAACCATTCAGTGTTTCCATGTTCTGTTCGAACAACTGCTTCTTGGTCTATGAACAGGTTCCTCATGAGCACAATTAAGAGTTCCAGAATACTCATACTTTGCAATGTTGTCCATAGCTTGTCATGATCCATACAATTGAAGGCCTTTGTGTAGTCAATAAAGCACATGTAAACATCTCTCTGGTATTCTCTGCTTTCAGCCAAGATCCATCGGACGTCAGCAATGATATCCCTTGTTCTACGTCCTCTTCTGAATTGGATGGAAGTTCTCTGTTAATGTATGCTTGCAGCCATTTCTGTATTACCTTTAGTAAAATTTTACTTGCATGGGATATCAAAAAGATTGCCTGATGATTTCTGCATCCCGTTGGCCAGATAGTTGTCTTCCAAATTTCTTGGCAGAGATGACTGAGTGCCTCCTGTGCCGCCTCACTTTCTTGAAAGATTTCAATGTTTATTGCATCAATTCCTGGAGCCATGTTCTTCCAATTCCTTCAATGCACCTTGGACTTCTTCTGTCAGTATCATTGGCTCTTGTTCATATGGTACCTCTTGAAAAGGTTGAACATCAACCATTTCCTTTTGGTACAGTGACTGTATATTCCTTCCATTTATTCTTTTTTTTTTTTTCCTCCTATTTTTTTTTTAATATTTTATTGTGAATTATATGATAGTTTACATGGGAGAACTTTAGTTTTACATTCATTCCATCATATATCATCTCATTGCCATGGTTCCAATCCCCTCCATGCATCATCAACCAACCAAAGGGTATATCCTAGAAACCCACCCCCTCCACTCCCCCCCCACCCCAGCCCACAGTCCCTTTCCCCTTTCCCTCTCTGGATCCAAAGTCCCCAGCCACTTCATCACTCCATGTCGTTGTCTCTGTCTCTATCTCAGGCATCTCTGTTTCTCTGGGTGGGGTCCCGTTCTCGGCTCTTCTCTGTTGGTGGTCCCATAGACCTCCACTCCTAGCCTGGAGAATTAATCACTCCCTTCCTTGTTACAAAATGTCTACTTTTGCATTTCAAACCCTCACAATCTGTCCTGATAAGCATTATTCACTACAGTATCACGAGTTACCCATCTGTATTTCCTTTCATCATCTCCGCCCAGACAGATTGAGTAGTACCTACTGGAGATTCTGCCTTCCTCCATGCTCCCTGGCATTAGGTGCCCTCTTGAAAGCTTGTAAGCTAGTCACTTCTTGCCTTTGTAGTCTCCACCTCCCCATTTGAGTATCCAATGTCCCAGTTGCCCATCTCTGTCCACTCTGGGTGTGGAGGGGGTGGGAATGATTCTTGCTGTAAG
>NW_006408675.1:7069408-7076194 GCF_000296735.1 Chrysochloris asiatica | reverse complement strand
TTTGCCTTTTTGGAATTTACAGTCTCGGCTTTTAGGGAAGGTTTTTACATTTATCTGTGGGTATCCAGGGCTCATGTATGGAATTACTAACCAGCATAACTGAATAATCAGATAAGGGACATTTTGCTATGTCTGCTAGGTGACTAAAGTCTGATCCTCAGAGCCTATGGTTTGGACGGTCAGCAACGCTTGGGCCCTCCATCTACTTTTGATGCTTCTTAATCGTTCAATAATTTGCCCAGAGAATCCTTCAATAACGAAAGTTGAGGCTTGAATTTTTTGTTCAGTTCCGTCAGCTTGAGAAATGCTGGGTGTGTTCTTCCCTTTTGGTTTTCTGACTCCAGATCTTTGCACATTTTGTTGTAATATTTGAGTCTGTCTTCTTGAGCTGATCTTTGAAATTTTCTGTTCAGATATTTTACCTCCTCATGTCTTCCATTGGCATTAACATCTCTATGCTGAAGAGCAAGTTTCAGAATCTCTTCTGACATCCATTTTGGTCTTTTGTCTTCTTAATTACTTTTTGTTTTCTTCCTGTATGATGTTCTTGATGTTATCCCACAACTCTTCTGGTCTTTGGTCTTTAGTATTTAATGTATCAAATCTCTTCTTCAGATGATCTCAAAATTCAGGTGGGATATATTCAAGGTCATATTTTGGCTCACATGGACTTGTTTTCATTTTCTTCAACTTCATTTTGAATTTTCATATGAGCAATTGATGGTCTGTTCCACAATCTGCCCCTGGCCTTGTTTTGGCTGATGATATGGAGTTTTTACACTGTCTCTTTCCACAGATGTAATCAATTTGATTTCTGTGTATTCCATCTGGTGAGGTCCATGTGTATAGTAATTTCTTATGTTGCTTAAAAAAGGTATTTGAAATGAACAAATCATTGGTTTTGCAGAATTCTATCATGTGATTTCGAGCATCATTTCTATCACCAAAGCCAAATATTCCAACTACTGATACTTCCTCTTTATTTCCAACTTTTACATTCCAGTCACCAGTGATTATCATTGTATCTTGATTGCATGCTTGATCAATTTCAGGTTAAAGAAGTTGGTTGAATTCTTCTGTTTCATCCTCACTGGCTTTAGTGGTTGGTGCATAAATTTGAATAATAGTGGTATTAACTTGGCTTCCCTGTGGGCACGTGCATATTATCCTGTCACAGACAGCATTGTACCTCATGACAGATCTGGATACGTTCTTTTTGACAATGAGTGGGACACCATTCCTCTTCAAAGTGACATTTCCAGCATAGTAAACCATGTGGTTTTCAGATTCAAAATGGCCAGTACCAGTCTATCTCAGTTCACTAATGCCTAAGATATTGATGTTTATGTATTCCATTTAATTTTTGACAATTTCCAATTTTCCTAGATTCATACTTCATACATTCCATGTTCTGATTATTAATGAATGTTTACAGCTGTTTCTCTTCATTTTGAGTTGTACCCCATCAGAAAATGAAGGTCCCGAGGGATTTACTCCATTTGCGTCATCACAGTCATCTCTACTTTTAGGAGGCAGATCTTCCCCATTTGCATTTTGATGCCTTCTAACCTGACGGGTTCATTTTCTGGCACTATATCTGAGTGTTTCTCTGCTATTCATGAGGTTTTCAGTGACTAAATATTAAGAAGTAGTTTGTCTCTCTTCCTAGTCTGTCTTTATCTGGAAGCTTATCTGAAACCTGTCCACTGTGGGTGGTGACCCTGCTGGTATTTAAAATACCCATGGCATAGCTTCCAGAAGCACAGCAACTCATAAGCCATCACAGTATGACAAACTGACAGATGAGTGGTGGAGCACATTTGCTACTGGCCCCAAACCAGAGGAGTTTTGAGATGACATCAAGTAAAGCATCCATGAAAAAAGCAAATAGTTATTAAAAATTCAGGAAAGAAAGAAAAGACCAAAATGGATGTCAGAAGACACTCTGAAACTTGCTCTTGGATTTAAAGACGATAAGGTGAATGAAAGAATGATCAAATAAAAAGAGCTGAATAAAAAATTTCAAAGGGCAGCTTGAGAAAACAAAGTTTTATGATGATATGTTGTTGAAACACCTGGAATTAGAAAATCAAAGGGAAGAACCTTTTCATCATTTATCAAGCTGAAAGAACTGAATAAAAATTTCAAGCATCAACTTGAAATGTTTAAGGATCCTATGGGTCAAATATTGAATGACACCGGAAGCACCAAAAGAATATAAAAGGAATATACAGAATCATTCTATCAATAAGAATTGGTCAATGGTCAACCATTTTAAAAAGTAGCATATGATCAAGAATATGATACTGAAGGAAGAAGTCCAACTTGCATTGAAGGCATTATCGAGAACCACGGCTCCAGGATTTGACTGAACACAAATTGAAATCTTTCAACAAAGTGATGCAGTGCTGGAGGTGCTCACGAGTCTATGCCAAGAAATTTGGAAGACAGCCACCTCGCCAACCTATTGGAACAAATCCTGTTTGTGCCCATTCCAAAGAGAGGTGACTCAATGGAATGTATTAATTATTGAACAATATCATTAATATCATGTACAAGTAAAATTTTCTGAAGATAACTGAAAAATGGTTGTAGCAGTACACTGACGGGGAGCTGACAGAAATTAAATCTGGATTCAGAAAAAGACATGGAATACAAGAAAGATGTTTACTTATGCTTTATTGACTATGTAAAGGCATTCAACTGTGTGTTTCATGACAAACTGTGTATGGATAACACTGAGAAGAATGGGTATTCCAGAACACTTCACTGTGCTCATGAGGAACCTATGCTTAGACCCAAAGGCAACCATTTGCACAGAACAAGAATGATTTAAAATCCAGAAAGATATGTGCCAAGGATGGTGTCCTCTCACCATACTTATTCAATCTATATGCTGAGCAAATATTAAGAAACTGGTTTATAAGAAGAACTTGGCATCAAGATTGGAGGAAGACTCATTTGCAACCTGTGATAAGATGATACCACCTTGCTTCATGGAACTCAAAAGGATTTCAAATGCTTACTGATGAAGATCCAAGAGTATAGTTTTCAGTATGGATTTAAAATTTTTTTATGGAGACCATGTATAACTTCCTCTGGCTTAACAAGGATGAAAGAGAATCAAAATTAGCTCAATTCTTATGACGTGAAGGTCAGACATGCCTCCACCTTTCAACCTTTTTTGCCCTTTTCTTACAACAACCCTCTCTTCCTACAACACTCTCAGCTTTACATCTGGGCTCAATAATGTGTTACAGTGGCCAACAGAACTCACAGACAATACTGAAGATTATGGGGTTTATATAGGAAGTGAACAGGGTACAATTCAGGATCAGAAACCACTCAGGATGCAGCAGTCCACCAGTCATGACTTCTACCTCTCAACCATGTGGCCCCTTGGTCTTTGCCCTGCTCTGGAAAATGTTACAAAATTCCTTGAGCCAGTCTGTAAATGCCCAAAGGGCACATTCTGCAAGCCAGCCTCCTGCTTGTAGAATTGATGCATTTGATTTGTGTTGGTGAAGAATATTGCAAGTACCAAGGACAAACAAATCTGTCTGGGACAAAGTGCAACCAGAGCACTTCTTGGAAGTGAGGATAGTGAGACTTTGTCTCTCATTCTTTGGACATGCTGTCAGAAGGGATCAGTCCTTGGAGGATGTCATGATTGGGAAAGTGGAGGGTCCCTGAAAAATAGGAAGATCCCTAATGAGATGGATTGACACAATGGCTGTAACAATGGGCTCAAGCATTAACAGCAATTGTCAGGATGACACAGGAGCAGGCACCACCAGTTAAATACTTGATGCCCATGAATTATTGCCCCTCCCAACCGCCTTCATGTGAACACAAACTATCCCCAGCCCTGTGTGAGAATTCTGGGGATACTTTTCTCTGGTCCTTTCCCCTCCTCCCTTCCCAGACCTCAGGTCATTTTCTTCACAAGTATATGCTGACCATTACTTAGTGAAAACACCAATGGTCCCTTTGCAGATCTTCAGAGCTCTCTCCCTGAGCAGTTCTTTTCTCTCCAGGTCTCTGTCCTATATTCTCTACACCTTGACCTCATTGGACTCCCAACTTTATATTTTTAACTCAAGTTGACCACTGGGTTGTCACTGGTTCCCATTCCCTCTATTTCAGCCTGGAAAATGTCTTCAGTCAGTAGGCTGGAACAAACATAGGGCTCACCTATATTTGCCCAGGGTTTACTGACCTGTGCTTTACGTTTAATGCCTGAAACCATTGTTACATATATTGTTGTTGTGGTTAGGTGCTATTTAGTTGGTTCCAACTCATAGCAATTCCATGCATAGGTTAACACTTCCTAGTCCTGCTCCATCCTCACAAATGTTGTTACACTAACGTCCATCTCATTGGGAGTTTTCCTCTTTTTCATTGACCCTTTACTTTACCAAGCATGATGTCCTTCTCCACGGATTGATCACTCCTGATAACATGACCAAAGTAGGAGAGACAAAGTCTCAACATTCTGGTTTCTAAGGAGCATTCTGGCTGTACTTTTTCCAATATAGATTTGTTCTTCTGACAGTGCATGGTACTTATGTAATTCTTCTCCAGCACCATAATTCAAGCGTATCAACTCTTCTATGATCTTGTTTATTCATTGTCCAACTTTCACATGCATATGAAGCTATTGAAAATACCATGGCTTGGGTCAGGTGCACCTTAGTTCTCAAACTAATATCTTTGCTCTTGAACACTCTAAAGAGGTCTTGTGCAGCAGATTTGCCTAATGCAATATGTCTTTTGATTTCTTGACTGCTGCTTTAATGAGTGTTGATAGTGGATCCAAGCAAAATGAAGTCTTAAATAACTTCAATCTTTTCTCCATTTATTATGATGTTATTTGTTGCTCCAGTGGTGATGATTTCTGCTTTCTTTACTTTGAGGTGCAATCCATACCAGAAGCTGTGGTCTTTGATCTTCATCAGAAAGTTTTTTTTTTTTTTTTAAGTTTTTATTGTGAATTATGTGATAGTTTACATGGGAGAACATTATCTTTACATTCATCCTATAGTATTTCATTTCATTGCGATGATTACAATCTCCTGCATGCATCATCAAACAATCAAAGGGTACACCCCCGCAAGCCTGCCCCCAAGCCATCAGCACATAGCCCCTCTCTCTCCCTGAGTCTAAAGTCCCCAGCCGCTCCATCTCTCCACGTCATCATCTCTGCCTCCATCTCTGGCATCACTGCTTCAGTGGGTAGGGCCCCGCACCTTGCTTTTCTCCCTTGATGGTCCCAGGGACCTCTGCCCCTGGACTGTAAAGTCAACCATGCCCCTCCTTCTGTTGCAAAATGTCTACATTTATCAGTAATTATTTTAAATCCTCTTCGGTTTCAGCAAACAAGTTTGTATTATCTGTATATCGCAGACTGTTAATGAGTCTTCCTAGAATCCTGATGCCACATTTTTCTTCATATAATGTAACTTCTCAGATTATTTGCTCAGTTTACAGATTGAATAAATATGATGAAAGAATACAACGCTGTCACACAACTTTCCTAATTTTAAACCATTCAGTCTCCCTTTGTTCTGTTCGAATGACTGCTTCTTAGTCTATGTACAAGTTCCTCATGAGCACAATTAAGAGTTCTAGAATACCCATTCTTTCCAATGTTTGACTTTCCATAGCTTGTCATGACCCACACAGTCGAAAGTCTTTGCATAGTCAGTAAAGCACAGGTAAATATCTTTTTGGTATTCTATCCAAGATCCACCTATGTCAGCAATGATACCCTTAGTTCTGAATCTGACTTGAGCCTCTGGCAGTTTCTTGTTGATGTACTGTTGCTGACGTTTTTGAATTGGCTTTAGCAAAATTTTACTTGCATGTGATATTAGTGATATTGTCTGATGATTTCCATATTCTGTAGTGTTACCTACTTTTGGAATGGGCACAAATATGGATCTCTTTCAATTAGTTGGCATAAATGAGTGAGTGCTTCCAGCCATACATCAGTTTGTTCAAAGATTTGATCATTGGCTTTTGATCAGAAATATCACTTGAAATGGATGAACATCGTCCATTTCTTTTTGATACATGACTGTGTATTCCTTTCTTCTTCTTTTGATGCTCTCTGCATCATTCAATATTTTTCTGATGTTAAAATGATCAGTGCTGTTGAATCAATTCTGACCGATAGTGATCCTGTACAGGGTTTCTGAGGAACAGCTGGTGAACTTGAACTGCTAACCTTGTGGTTCAAACCGACTTTGCGGTCAAGTGCATTAACCCACAATGCCACATCATGACTCCATTTTGTCCACAGAACCCGTCAATATTGCAAGTCAAGGCTTGAGTGTTTTCTTCAATTCATTCAGACTGAAAAACGCTGAACACGTTTTCCCTTTTGTTTTTCTAACTTCAGGTCTTTACGCATTTCATTATCATATTTGACTTTGTCTTCTCTAGCTGGCCTTTGAAATATTCTGTTGAAACAACCCAAGGGCACATTCTGCAAGCCTGCCTCCTGGCCACCAGCACTCAGTCTTTCTCTTTCCATGAGTTTAGAGTCCTTGGCTGCTCTCTCTCTCCATGTCCTCATTTCTGCCCCCATTCTAGTATTACTGCTTCTCTGGATAGGGTACCAGATCTGCTAATGATTTTCTCCCTTGATGGTCTTAAGGTCCTTTGTTCCTGGACTGTAAGATTAACCACTCTCCCGTTTTTGTTACAAAACTTCTACCTTTAGAGTTGTGACAGTTGCAATTAGTCATGATAACAATTACTAACTATTGAATCATAAGAATC
>NW_006408675.1:7050029-7062965 GCF_000296735.1 Chrysochloris asiatica | reverse complement strand
GTGAGGTTGGCCCAGGATCGGACATTGTTTTGTTCTGCTGTGCATGGGGTCGCTATGAGTCGGTTCCGACTCGATGGCACCTGACAACAACAACAACTCTTTTGTTGATACTAGGTCTTACAAACCCATTGCCAGGAAATAATTTCTGTCTCATAGTGACACTATAAGACAAAGTGCAATTGTCCCAGAGGCTTCCAAACTTGTAATTTTTATAGACATAGACTGCCACACCTTTCTTTCGCAGAACGGGTGATTTTGAACTGCTGACCTCTTGTCTAGCTGCTCAGTACTTATTTAATTTTGCTCAGCTGGTGAACTGCTCTACTGTTGTTGTTGTTAAGTGCTGTTGTGTTGGTTCTTACTCATAGCAACCCAGAATAAGGTTTCCAAGGGGTGACTGGTGGGTTTCAACTGCCAACCTTGCAGTTCTCACTCCTGTGCTTATCCTACAGCACCACACCAAGACTGCACAGTTTCATTAGGGCTCTAATCTTATTCTCTACAAAGATTAGACCATGCAAAAGTCCTTCCTAGAATCATGGATTGGTGCAAAGGAAGGATGCTGAAACTTAAATATTATTAGCTGTGTAGTACATCTCTTGTTGGTGCTTATTTAATAAAGGAGGACTGACAAAAACTAGCAGGATGGCTTTAGTGCAGACTGATAACATTTCCAGATTTAACAAGGTCAATGACCACTAATGAAGAACTGAGCTCTCGGTTGATGTTAACTACCGTAGAGTCAGTTCCGACTTATAGTGACCCTGCACAGGGTTTCTGAGGCTGCAAATCTTTATGGGAGCAGAAAGCCTCATCTTTCTCTCGTGGAACAGTTGATAGTTTCGAACCGCCAACCTTGAGGTTAACAACCTGATTTGTAACCACTACGCTACCAGAGCTCCTTTGATCTCTTGGTAGATTCCTCCAAGACTCAAGAAACCACACAGAAGCCTGGTATTGTCTCAATGAATCTACTGATGTCTCCAGGGTCAGGAAGCTTGGAGTCCAGGTGTCTCAGGAACAGACAGAGGTGGAAATCATCCATCTTGGAGGTAGCCCACTGGCAGGGAGTTCTCATTTTACCCTATCAAATGAGCTGAATCCTGTATCTTTTTAGCACTAAGTTCAAGTTCCTACTAGCTGCATGTATTAGTCTGCATGAGAGCAAACTAATACAGAAACTTGAATGGAGACTAAATTGAAATAAACCATAATCAGGATAATGTGATTATAAAGCCATTCATGAAGCTTACATTAATGACTTAACATTAAAAAAAAAAAAAAGAAAATGAATATTCAGATTGTGTATTTTCTATAGTATTGGAGTTGGGAAATGATACAGCCACTCAGCTTGGTTTGAGAGTACTCAGCTTCATGTGACTGTAGACTCTTCACCAGTTTTGCAGAACAGTGATGATCACCAGGAATAAATTAATAGCAATAATTTAAGAGTAAGTATATTCTTTGAGTGCCTTCTCTGAAACAAAGGGTATCTGACAGCCTCGCAAAGAATGTATATTGAACCTGAGTTTATCAGGCAGGGCAGGAAATTGCAGGAGAGCTGTGGTGACTTAAGCCAGTGTACTTGATGTTGTTCATGGACATACATATTTTTAAAAGAATAAAACATTTTCCATAGAAGCATACATTGAGTTGGTTGTTTGTTGGTGCTGAGATACTGCCCCCTGTGAAACAAAGCTTTGACTAGTTTTTTTGTTTGTTGACTTTGGGGTAAGGGACACATTTGAATAGGAAATAAGCATAATTGAACGTAACCCTGTGGTGAAGAGGTATGTGAATAGCCTTTGCAATGTAAGAATTTATGAAGTTCAAGGAGGTTGGTGCCTTTGTGTAACCAAGGGAAACATGTTGCCCAAAGATGATATAATTTCATGGGAGCATGGCTTGTCTCCTGGACTGGGCATCTTTGTACTACACAGATAACTGTATGTGGGGTACAGGCAGCAGGAGGCTTCTTCAACATGGCTCTGGCTTCTGACAGCCTCTGGCTAGCCTGTTTGGCTGACAGAGGAATTAAGAGGTCACTGAGAAATGTATTGACTTGAAAAATGGATAAAAGCTTGACTATGAAACCCTGAGACATTACGTGTCACAGAGGAAGAAAAATAATATGACCACACACAGTGTTTTTGAACTTGAAAGCATCTTAATAATGATCTAGTTCTTTCTGTCCTATTCTTGCTTTACAGAAGAAGACTTTCTAAAGCTCAGAGAGAAAGAGAGCAGCCCAAGTCTCCCCACTGGTAAGTAGCAGAGTCTGGACAGTGTGCGGATGTGTGATTCCAGACTGTGTTTTCCATGGTATAATCGGGCCCTTCTGCAGTTTGTTTCCCAATATTTACCACTTTTGTAACTTAAAATGTGGAGATATTTTTTTATCCCCCCAAAGCTCTGATTATGTTACAGCTAATCTCTAAAATACAGATAAAAAGATGAATTTAGTGATACAGGACTTCCAAGCATCATCATTTATAATGTTTGGAGAAATACAATTTTCATTTCCATGGAAATCATGGCTTCTGGCAATACTCTTGATGAACTAACTGAGATATTTGAGTTACTGCAACTTGTGTTCAAAGATGGCCTAAAAGGTCGATGTAACTTCATTATCAGTACATGACTGTTAAAAGAAAAGTATCATAGCTATTAAAATAAACAATAAGAAAATCTTCTAGAATTAATATAATATGATTTTCTGTTCTCTGAGGTCAGGTGGCAGAAGTTTAATGAGCAATTTAATTCTTTGATGAATCCAATGTATTTTACTTTTTTGCTCCAAGGGTTCGAGTAACTTTGGTTCAGATGAGGTATTAAGAGTTTTGATCAGATTATTTTAACTTCAAGGAATAAGATATGCTTTTGAAATCATCTCCAAGTCCTCTAATCCTTTATTGTGCCAAAAGTCACTCCCTTACTAATTACTGTTCATAAAATCCACAAACCTTAGAGCTAGATTTCATTTTAGAGATAATTTTTTCCCCCGATATTCTCATTTTACCCTAAAGGCAGTCAACATTGGAAAACTATCAAATAGCAATTCCCTCACCCTACTCCCATTTCCTACTTATTAACAGAACCCTGATTTTACTGCCCATGGCAATATGTTCAGCCAGAGAAGACCAATGAGATGTACAGCAGAAGCCCTACTAAAAGCTATTGCTTTTCAGATGAAAATGGAAAAACTCAGCTCACATGTGCTGTTCCCACTTCCCATACCTGGTCCTTCTTTCTGTTGAAAACATGGATGTCATATTTGGAACTTGTTGTTAGGTGCCGTTGAGTTGATTATGACTCAAGTGACCCAATGCACAACAGATGGAAACACTACCTGATTCTGCACCATCCTCACAACTGTTAACAGCTAAGCCCATAAGTTTTGCTACTTTGTCAATCCATTTCACTGGGGAGTCGTCCTCTTTTTCCATGACTCTCCGCTTTACTAAGCATGATGCTCTTTTCCAGGGATTGGTCCTTCTTGATAACATGTCCGAAGTATGAAAGATCACATCTCACCATCCTTGATTCTAAGGAGCATTTTGGCTGCACTTCTTCCAAAACAGATTTGGTTGTGTTTTTGGGAAGTACATTGTACTTTTAATATCCTTCTCCCAATACCTATTTAAATGAATCGATTCTTCTATAGCTATCCTTATTGAAAATAACATGGCTTGGGTCAGGCTCACCTTAGTCTTCAAACTGATATCTTTGCTTTTGAACACTTTAAAGAGGTCTTGTACAACATGATTGCCTAATGCAATAGGTAGTTTGATTTCTTGATTGCAATTTTCATGAGTGTTGATTGTGGTTTCAGGCAAAATGAAGTCTTTGACAGCTTCAATCTTTTCTCCATTTATCATGATGCTATTTATTGTTTCAGTTGTGAGGATTTTTGTTTTCTTTACATTGAGGTACAATCCATACTGAAGGCTGTAGTCTGATCTTCATTAGTACGTATTCAAGTCCTCTTAGCTTCTAGCAAGCAAGGTTGTATCATCTGTATATCATGGGTTGTTAGTGACTCTTCCTCCAATTCTGATGCCATGCTCTTCTTCATATAATCCAGTTTCCTGGATTATGTGCTCAGCATACAGATTGGATAAGTATGGGGAAAGGATACAACCCTGGTGCACACCTTTCCCGATATGACATCATTCAGTATTCTCTTGTTGTGTTCTAACAATAGCTTCTTGCTCTCTGTACAGGTTCCTCATAAGCACAATTAAGTGTTTTGGAATACTTAAGACTCTGAGACAAAATTAACTTGACAGCACTTAACAACAACTGAGACCAAAAAACACACACACACAAAAAACAAACCCATGTTAAGGATGACAGAACAGAAACTTAAAAGGAAACTTCTTATATCAGACTTCTAGCAACATGTAAAAGAAAGCCCTAGATTAAACTCAATTACTGATGTACAATCCTAACTCATATAATTCATTGAAGAATATGACGTCCAGAGAGACCAAGTGAGTTACCCAAGATCACACAGTGAGCATCAGAACAGTGACTAGTATCCTGCCCACCTTCAATTTCAGCATTCCTGAAAGAAAACTAATGATATTGCCTTGTGGTATGGAATATTAAGAATATTTATAAATGAGTATGTGTTCCTTGATATTAGGAAATTCATTTGAGATATAGAAATATGGTTTCTACATCTCCCCTTCCCTTATTAGCTAGCCAAGACCCTGTGTAGCCACAGATCTGCAGCCCATCGCTCCCAGAGGTTAATGCAGACCTGAGACGCAACTCTGCATATTCACTGTCTTGCCATTGTTGTTGTTGTTGTTAAGTGCTGTTGAGTCTATGCCGAACCATAGTGACCCATAGAGTCTATCCTGACCCATTAGCCCACAGCGCTACACCAGGACTCCTGTCTTGCCATGAAACAGAGCAAACACAATCTGTTTTAAGGAGATTTGTCTATGTACTCAACAAACATCTATTGAGTCGTTCTGGTGACCAGCATCACACTGGATCTTGTGGCCCTGTATATCTTTGCTAATGTTCCTGTCTTAGTTATATTGTTGTGGTTAAGTGCCATTGAGTTGGTTCTGACTTGTAGTGACCGTGTATAGGGTTTCCGAGGAGCAGTTGGTAGGTTTGAACCACCGACTGTGCTGTCAACAGTCCAGTGTTTAACCTACAGTGCCAAACCAGTTTTCATCTTATTTATCTAGTGCTACTATAGCCGCATCTCAGAAACCCTATACAGGGTCACTATGGGTAGGAACCAACTCAATGGCACTTAACAACAACAGCAACAACAACTGTAACAGAAATATCATGAATGGATGCCTTGAATAAACAGAATTTATTTGATCACAGTTTAGGAGGCTACTATTTCTAGCTCCCAGGGAACATACAGGGCAAGGTAGAACTACTCTACAGTGGTGCTGAGACAGTGATTCTTTCTAGGAGCTGACAGCCTCATCTTTCTCCTTGGAGCAGCTGGTGGGTTTGTGTTGTCCTTGGGGTTAACAGCCCAACTCTTAACCCACTGTGTCCCCAGGGTTCCTTCTAGGATGTTAGAAGTTTTAATTCAGGATGCAGGCTCTAAGGGAAGACTTTTCCTCTCTGGAGCAAGGTCCTAGTCCCTTTGAGCTCTGCTCCTGAGTGATCTTTATGTGACTTTGCATCTCTTTTCCCCATCTCTGCATTCTAGTTTGTTTAATTTCTTTTATATCTAAAAGGAGATCGATTTAAGACATAGCCTACACTAATCCTATCTAATTAACATAATAAAGACAACATATTCCCAAATCAGATTATAAATACAGGCATATGAATTAGGATTTACAACACATATTTTTTTGGGGTACAATTTAATCCATAGACTTATGCCCGATGTGTATCTAGTCACCCCTAGTCAAGCTATGCCATTTTTGTGTATTTATTTGACACTGCCTGGTTCTATGTCATCCTCACAATTGTTGTTATGTTTGAACACATTGCTGCTGCCACTGTGTTAGTCCATCTTGTTGTGAGTCTTCCTATTTTTCTCTGACTCTCCACTTTTCCAAGCATGATATCCTTCTCCAGGGACTGGTCCCTCCTGACAAAATGTCCAAAATATGAGAGATGCAGTCTTGCCATCCTTGCTTCTAAGGAGTATTCTGGTTGTATTTCTTCCAACACAAATTTGTTTGTTCTTCTGGCAGTCCATGGAACTTTTAATATTCTTTGCCTACACAATTTTTCCCCCAACATAACTCAAATGCATCGATTCTTTTGTAAGTGTCCTTATTCATTGTCCAACTTTAACATGCTTATGAAGTGATTGGAAATACCATGGCTTGGGTCAAACACACCTTAGTCCTGAAACTGACATATTTGCTCTTGAACACTTTAAAACATGTGTAGCAGATTTGCCAATTGAGATACACCATTTGTTTCTTGACTGCTGCTTCCATGAGCATTGATTGAGGATCCAAGCAAATTGAAGTCTTTGACAGCTTCAATCTTTTTTCCATTTATCATGATATTTATTGGTCCAGTTGTGAGTATTTTTGTTTTCTTTGCATTGAGGTGCAATCCGTACTGAAGGCTGTATGTAGTCTTCGATCTTCATCTGCTTTCCTGGTCTGGAATTTTCCTGTTTTCTCCTGAGGTTCAGCAACCTAGATTGTCTCCTAAAAAATCTCTCTTGCTGACCTGGGATATCTGAACAGCCAGCTTCCACCAAAGATTCCTTAAGAAGATATTAAGCTACAGATATTAAGACCACAGCCATCATCACTTAAAAGGAAGCACAGTTTCTTTACGTCTTTCATACTGAATAACTCTAAATCCAGTCCTGCTTCTGTGTGTGTATCTGTGCTGAAGGGCTTTTCTGAGGTAAAGTGAAGTTCACAAGCTGAGACTGAGCTGAGCTGTCCAAACTGGTTTCAGTTGACGGCCTTTGTTAGTGTAGGCTGCATCCCAGCTATCTGTCTTGTTTTTTCCATTTCCTTTCTGAATTCATTTCTTGAGCTTGGGGCCTCAAGAAATAACATGCTTTTAAAATTACTGAGTGTGCTCTCTGACTCCACAGATTCCAATTCCCCCTGTTATGTGTTCTAAGCAGGATTTTAGGCTCTTATTTTCCAGACCAAGTGCAACAGAACAGTGGCAGAGGGCCAAGTCTGTTGCTGTTATTAGCTGGGGGAGGCAGGGGAAGATGAAGTTTGGGAGAGCAAGAAAGGGGAGATAAAATGGTGGGTCAGAGGCATGCGGAACTGCTTAAGGGTCAGCTCACACACAATAGTGAAATGTGAAAGCTTTCTTTAGGTATCTTAAGACTGTACTTAAGTTTGAGCAAACATCTTTTGTAAAAGATGCCACTTAGACTCTGGTTCTTATCTTCTGGGACAACGATTGTGATGTCTGCAGGAACCTGCCTGATGTCTGTGCACATGTGGCCTCACCGATGGAGTTTGACCTCAGGATGTGCCCCACCTCCCTTCACAGCCTCCAGTCCAAAGTCAGAGTTGGTTTGAAGAACAGCCTAAGTATGCAATATAGTTATCAGCAGGAGTTAGTGGCCGGTATGTTAGTGGATCTTGTTTGAACTGGATTTGGGGAGAAAATAAGGCTGGGAAGGGAAGAATTTATTGACATGGAAGGAAAGCCCCTCTGACAAGAACATCTGGGACCAGTCCTAACAAGTTGCTGGCTTGGCTGTTTGACACATGGAGGCAGTGATGCCTTCAGCTAATAGGCAGCAGAGCAGAGAGCTGTTCAAGCAGATACTGGGGAAGGTAGATATGTGAACTTGGAAGATATGTGAGCTTGGTGTGCTGGAAAGGTTAGAATGGATTGATCTGCTGAGACCAGGGAACTTACCTCTGATTGTATTCTGGAGGATCAGAGGCAATGAGAAGTGAGCTGGCCTGGAGAGGACCAGCAGTTTTGAGGAGCTCACAGTAGGCCTGGGGAGGCTGTATTTAGAGTTGACAGCAAGACATGCTGCCACTGAGCTGGCCTCCCAGGGATGTTGGAAATCTTAGAATGACAGCCACAAAGTGGAAAATGTTCAAAGCTGGGTTTGTAATGATACAGACTGTAGATGCTGACCACATGAAGGCTCTCCACCTCCCATAGTCTACCTTTCAGTGATTGGTGTCACCATCCAGAGATAGTTTACGCCAGAAAACTATACCCACTAGTCCCAATTCATCTCCTAAACCATCAAGTCCTGCTCCATTTCTGAGCACTTCTCACACATGAGAGAAAGCTTTTCCATCCTCACTGCTAGCCTTCCCTGGTTCTTACCCAGACTCTGAAGAATTTCCTGCCAATCTCCCTTCATCTTTTTCTTTTCTAAAATCACAGCTGCTCCTGCCACTTCTCTGAGTGGAATGTCTCAGTGGGTTTTCCACCACGCTCCGAGAAAGTCCTGTTCTGAGGTATGTCCGTCAAGGCCTTCTACAAGCCACTCTCTATCTGCCTTTCCTCTATTATCACAGCCTGTCTTGCAGGGCACACTCCAGATGTCTAGACCCACCAGCTGTTCCCAGCGTGCACACCTTTGCCTGCACTGTTCCCTTTGCCTTGCTTGTCTTGGTGGTCTGGTCAACAACCACTCCTCTTTTCAGTTTTAACTCAAGCAGCAGCTTCTCAGTGAAACTTTCCTGAGGGCCCCAGGGAGAACTAACCAGGGAGAACTTCCTGTGGCCAGTTACTCCCACGACCACGGTGAATCTGCTACACCCTGCCTCATCAGCTCAATTATTTTCTTTACATGCAAGTGTGTATTTTTATTATAAATTCAGACCTAACTTTATACAGCAATCCCAAAATGTTCAAATTATAAAATGAATGTTCTCTTCCCTCCTCTACAAATCACTGTTGACAGTTTGTGTTCATCCTTTTAGATTGTATTCAATGTACATAAAGGTTCATACAATTACACTATTGAGTTCCATCTCACTGAATGTGAAAAATTCCATTCCGTATCTCCCCTATCTCCAAGGACAAACCCAAGACGAGTTTGGTCATCTGATGGGGCCACAGGCTGAACCTTGATCTTTTTACTAGGACCCCTGGTTTCTGCTGCGGTCACTGTTGGTTTTCATGGTAAAGACATGAGAGTAACTTCCTCAGTACTCTGCCCTCCTCTTCTTTTACTGTATCAAGGACACGTTCTCTTTTTCTCCCACCACAGAAATCCAAGACTCTTGGGGTTGGAGTTCTCTGACCATTATAGTTCAACCTGACTCTGCCACTAGATTGCTATTTCTAAATCACATTTCTGAATATGCCTTTCACCATGAAAACAGTTTCCCATTGTCTAAACAATATAGTCTAAGACCGTTTTCTCTGGTTTTCAATGTCCTCTGTGATCTGGCTCTGTGGCTGATGTAACATATAACTAATGTTTTGCTCTATCCAGACAGTTTTCTTTTTTGGAAGTAGGGTGGGCATGCAACCTCGGTTTGGTCAACCATTGAGTCCCATTCTCTAGGGCACAGTGACTGGTTCAATGGTAGGCAAGTGTCTTGGATAAGGCCAAGCAGATGGATATACGGCCCTAGGAAAGAGAGGCTCTTCTGACAGCTGAAGTATGTGCATCTGGATTTGCTGATGGCTATTTCCTCTGAGCAGTTGACGGACATTTATCTTCAGAAAGAGTGAGGCCAACACACTTGGTGAGCATAGCTGAAGGAAGAAAGAGAGAGAAATTGAGGACATTTTTAGTACTTGGATTCAACCATGTCTGTGGTATCTTTGGACTTTCTAGTTATAAGAATCAATGAATTTCCCCCTTCCCTTTTGTTGATACATTTACTTTGAATCATGTTTCAGTTACTTCCATTAAAAGCTCCTGGTAATGTGACCCCATATCAATCTTTTCAAACTTAAATTCCTTTCTCTTCCTTTGATTATCTCTTCTGGGCTCCATTCAAACTCTTCCCCATAACATGGTCCTCTTTCCTACTGAAAGAGGTCTTCTCAACTTGGAATGCCATCTGGATCTTGTTCCCCCTAGCCCATATCCACAAGTCCAAATTCCATTTCACCTTCAAGGCCCAATACAGTGGGTCATCTCTGTAAAAAGATTGCTCAGATGCATATTAGTTTCCTAGAGCTGACATAACAAGATACTACATACTATATATAGCTTATTAGGAGAGAAAGTTACTGTCTCAGTCTGGTGGCTGGGAATCTTACATCAACCCTGTTGACGACTTCTGAGGCTTTGAGGGAGAATATTTTCCACATCTCTCTCTTAGCTTCTGATAGCTCCAGGTGTTCCTGAGCTTGTTGGGTCACATGGTGACAGTCCTCTGTCTCCCTGTCTATGCATCTCTCCTTTTATAAGGACACCAATCAGATTGGATTAGGATCCACCTGGCCTCATGGCCTCATGTAAACTGATAATGTCATCAAAGATCCTATTTCCAAACAGGGTCATAGTCGCATGTACAATTTCAGCATGTCTTTTTAAGGGACATAGTTAAATGAGTGACAGATATGAAGACACTGTTTCTTTCCCTGGAAACAGCAACTAGACTTAAACCATTCTAAGATAACAAGCACTTTATGGTACACAGCTGGGGCCTTTCAGGAATGCATGTGCTGTGCTCTCACGGTGCTGCCAATTCTGCCTCAAGAGAAAGCAAGAATCACACCATTTATCATAGAAATGGATTTTTCTCCAACATGTATTACTAAGATATATCCATCTTACTTTGAACTTGGAATGTTCTGCGGCACAAAAATCGCAAAAGTATTCAGCAGGAAGGTCAGTCAAAGGTACTGAGGCTCAGAAATGTAAATTGCTTCATTCTGATCTCAGATTCAAGAATGGTTCTACAGTTGGCATAAAATTCCCTTCAACTATCTCAACCTTTTGAATGCTTTTTAGGATCCAAAAAAAAGGCTTAAGAACCATAACTGAAACCTACAGAGTCACAAACAGTTTATTGGCCTGTCCTTCCCTGGGGTTTATGGGTTGAACTCAATTTTGAAATAAATCAAACCAGCCCAGTCTTGTCCATTGTAGAATTCGAACATAAAAGTAGAAGCACATTGGTAAGGTTATTCTAGCATGAATTCTATGAACCCAGAAAATGCTCTAGGGGAGATAAAATTCAGCAGAACCCAGTCTAATTATTGCAGTTAAAACAAGTATAAAAATCATTAAGCATGGGTTCTATTTTTTCAAGTAGGGATGCTATTTTCTACTTCACAGATTATTTTAAGAACTAGAAATACTTGTAAAGTACTTAGCAGAGTGTCTGGTACACAAAAATGCCTAATAGATGGTTGTTACTTTTTTTGGATGTTTACTTGTGCTTTATTTATTTAATTAATTAATTAATATTTTTTTGTGGGGTAGATTCTGACACATGGTAACCCCAGAGTAGAACTGTGCTCTATAGGGTTCTTTTTTTTATTGTGGATTGAGTTAAAGTTTACAGGCCAGGTCAGTTTTACATTCAACAAATTGTACACCTTGTTCCATTAAAATTATTATAATCCCCTCCATGTACCATCAGTTAACAGTATTTCTCTCTATTCACTTTAGCTTTTTTTTTTTTTAATACTTAGGCATATATAATAATTTTACACCACCAAAGGGCACATTCTGCAAGTCGCCTCCTGGCTGCCATCTCTTAGTCCTTCTCATCCCATGAATCTAAATTTCTTAGCTGCTCCCTTTCTCCATATCCCCATCTCTGGCGTCGCTGCTTCTCTGGATAAGGTCTCACATTCTGCTTATGCTCTTCTCCCTTGATGGTCCTAGGGTCCTTTGTTTCTGGACTGTAAGATTAACTACTCCCACATTTTTGTTACAAAACTTCTACCTTTACAATTTTGACAGTTGCAATTGGTCATGATAACAATTACTCACTATTGAATCGTAAGAATCTTATCCCCATCCCTTTTAACCAGACCCATCAAGATAAGATGCAAACTATTCAGTGGGGACTCTTTCTTCCCTCACATGCTATTAAACTAAACTCTCCCTTGAAACCTTGTAAGACAGTCACTTTGTGCCTTTATCGCCCCCTCATTTTAGGTAGCCAATGTCTAAGTTGGCTATCTGCCCTGTGTACAGAGGGGATAGCATTTATACTTAATGTGAAGACTCCTTCCCTCTCTGTTAGTACTTAGAGTTACTACCTCCATGAGTATAAAGCCCTGGTGTGGTGCTGTGGGTTAATGTGCCAGACTGCAAAGTAGTTTGGATCTCAAGGTCGCCGATTCAAGCTCACCCGTTGCTCCTTGGAAGCCCTACACAGGGTTGCTATGGGTAGGAATTGACTCGATGTCACTTAACAACAACAACAACATCCTCCATGAGTATAGGTCAAGTTCATCAAATTGTAGCAATTTACCCTTGTTTCCTTTATCAAAAATTGTTTTGTTCTTTTTTTTTTAACCTTCCTCTAGTCGAGTTCTGATTATCAAGCCGCTGAGGCTAGGTCAAATGGGTACTATCTGCAAGTTTGAGTGTTCTTGTGCATCTGCCCTCACTTCATATCATCTGGATACTTCACTCTCAGCTCTAGCCCTCTGTGGCTATGTACTTATCCATAGGCTCAGGTGTCCACAGGTCTTACCACACTTTGGACCAACCAGCCCTTCCTTTTCTCTCTCTCATCTCCAGGTCAACGGGAGTTTGTGGAACGTGGTTGAATTAGCCCATTTCTTCATTGCTGCCTTTCCTCCTCTTCCATTCACCAGTAGACCAATGTGGTCGCCAGCAAGCTTACATGCCTGTTCATGTGTTCCTTTTGAGTTTCAGTCTTAAAGGGGGGTTTGTCCTGCATGAACTTGATTGCTTGCCTTGATGCCTTCCCGGTGAACAACTTGCTTGTTCTTTTTTTTTTATTAAAAAAAAAAAAAAGTTTTTATTGTGGATTGAGTGAAAGTTTACAGGGCAGAGCATAAGTTTTACATTTAACAAATCATACACCT